>NW_008690616.1:54244-61857 GCF_000695815.1 Acanthisitta chloris | reverse complement strand
TGTCCTGCACCCCCTGGAGCCCACGGGCCCCCCAAAGCCCCAGGGAACAGTGTGACCCACATCCCCAGAGCCCCTCGAAGCAGTGTGACATGGACCCCCCGAGCCTCCTGGGGGTGTGCCCTGACCTCCCCGAAGCACTGTCCCCAAAAATGCCACAGCACATGGACATGCCCCAGCACCCCATCCCCCCAGCATTGCACCCCACATTGTACCTTGGTTTCCAGTTATATTTAGATGTTAAACTCTATTTTCTCCACTACCAGCGCCACATTGCTGTGATTACCTTCGCAATTAACTCTCCCCACCCCACTTGCCCCAGAACTGCCACAGCCCCATCTAGGCACCTCTTTGACACAAGTCCCTAGCACCTCACTGTCTCCCACAGTCCCTCTCTCATTACCTTTCCCTCAAAATAACCCCTTTCCTACCAGCACCATCAGTCCTGGTACCAGCACAACCCATGGGTCTCAAACACCCCTTCCCCAGTCTTCCCAGTCTTTCCCATTTTACTGTTACTGCATCTTTCCACTGTCTCCTTGTGCCTGTGTGCTGCACCATTGCCAAAAAACTGAGCCAGCCCCCCCCTCCCCCAGCTTCCAGCACCATGCTGCTGGAGCAGGGATTTTGGGTCCCACACACAAAACTTCCAAGGATCTGTAATTAAAGGAATGAGGTCTGTGTGATGCAGAGAAGGATCTGGAGCCAGGATTTAATGAACTCTGAGGGGCACATGGCTTGGAAACAGTTAATCACACATCTCCCAGCTGTGGGGAACACATCCTGCTCCTGCTGCATCTTCCTGCCTTGTCATCATAGCCTGAGGGAAGGGAAAGCTGCCCCATGGCATGACGAGGGGTTGAATAAGCATTATGAAAAACTGAATTTGCTGTCGAGGCTCTCATCCCCCCATGTGGTCCTTCCCCCCCAGAAAGTTAATCCCTCCCCAGTGTTAAGCTCTCTGCATCGTGTCCATCCCTGTTAATCACCTCAGCTCCTCATCCCTGGTGGAGAGCAGGATAAGACCCCTTGTCTGCATCTTATTTTAATTACACCAGTATTTACCAAGTGCAGTGCAAAGCCCTAAATCTGCAGCTTTTGGGTGTGATTGAGACAGGGACTGCTCAGAGCAAACTCCTTTCTTCCTTCCCAAGGGATCCCAATGCATATGAGGGGCACATGGGGAGTGCTCAAGGGCTCTCAATCCCACCTCACTTTTAACCTGGTGCAGGTGAGAACACATTCCAAAGTGTTATTTCTTTTTCCCCAAAAACCAAACTGGACTTTGCTCACTGCCACAGAGCAGAGAGGACAAAATCAACAGTCTGGGCCATGACCCAACTGCCCTGTGGCCACTGGGAAATGTTTTAGCTGGCCTCATTGATAAAGCTTGGATGGTTCCATGTACAGATGTCCCCCCAGCACACGTTACACCATCCAACCCCATCCATGTGCCGACAGGGAGTTGGTACCATCTCAATCCCAAGTTCTCCCTGTTTCTTGAGCCCCTGAACATGCTATCATCTTGATAAGACAACATTAGCAGTGGGAGCTGAAGCTCTGAAAGGAGGAGCCTTTGGCTTCCCTCCAGAAAGCTCCTAAAATGCATCCCTCCTGCCTCTCTTGTCATGTGCTGAGTCTGCAGAGTTCCTGCTGGTTGTCCCCATCCCAGTCCAGGGACCACCAGCCTCCAAAAGGTTTTTCCAGGCTCCCTGCACATCCAGCACTCATATAAGTAAGGAGACATAACCTGACAGTGAGTACTTGCTGTCCTTTCCCTGTAACAAGCACCATCCTTAGCATTTGGGTGTTGTGATGGCTCCTTCCATCTTCTCTCTGACAAGCCCCTGATGGCCATGATCCATCATAGAGGCATCCATGTGCCTGCCCAGGGGTGTGCAGAGCTTCAAAACACCAGGAACACAGCAAGGCCATGGTGGGAGAGGAGAGAGGAAAGGGATCTTCACAGGACCAGAGATAGAGCCATTTTACCTCCAAGACTCTCTTAGCCAGCACCTGCAGCCTTGCATTTCCCTTGGGATGCAAAAGGAGATCAACAGCCTGGAAAACACCCAACAGAGAGGTCAGGCTTCCTGAAGAAGGAGTGATGTGGAAAGAGAAACATCAACTATTGTTGCTACTCTCTGGCTTCCTGAGCTTTGCTGTCCCACTATTGTTCCATGTTTTGAGGGCTGCAAAAGCTGAACGGAATTCATAACAATTCCCAAAAAAAGGAAGAGGAAAGCAGAGTAATTTGGAAAAAGGGGAAAGCTGCTGCTGATGTTCCTTGGTGAGTGCTCCAGGCCTAAATCTTGTCCAACTGAAACCACCAAATCTGGGTTAAGCCTCTGCTCGTGTGACCTGGTAGGACTGTCTCTTGCTGTGCTTGCAGCTTGGGTACCTCAGCATTGGCATCTGCCCATGGAAACAGCTGCCTTCACACCCTCTTCCCTGGATACCTGTCTATTTTTAGTAGATCCCTGCTGCACCGATGGAGAAAACAATGTTGGATCCACACAGGCCAAAAATAGCTGTTTCCCCCTGAGATGTGCACCTGGAGACGTCCTTCATTCCCTATCCATGAGGAATGCCTAAACTTCTTACCCAAGAGGCTGGAGGCTGCATTTTATTAAAAAAATAATGGATACATCCCATGCTAGTGGAATGTTCACAGCCCTTCTCCATGGAAAGCATTGCTGCTGGGCATGTTGGCTGTGGGAAAGCTGGTGCACGCCAAGGAGTTATCCATGAGCCATCCTGCAGGACTTCCCAGGATGGTGGAACTCCAGGAAGACCTGTTTCCATCCCTGGTGTTCAACCAGGCAGAGACAACCCCAGAAATGAATCCAGAGGTGACAGCTTCAGTCCTGGCTCTGACTCTGGTGCCAGGCACGGCTGCTGTGCAGCTGGGAACTGGTACCAGTGACAGCACAAGGGCTCCAAATAAAACCAAACAAAAGTTTTATGGCTTATACAAATCCCACTGTTAGCTTCCTAGGAGCCATAGAACCATCCTTTGGGGCTTTCAATTCATTTTTCCTTATTCCTCTGCAACATCAAGAATGCAAGGAGCCATTTTCCCACTGTAACAGCACTTTAAAGGAAATAATTCAGATTTCTTGGACAGAAAACATGAAACATACTGTGCTTGTGTGGTAAACAAGCAAGGTAACCCCCTGCTGTGCCTCGTAAGAACTGTTTTTCCTCCTTTTTGTTCAGATTTATGGGATCAGGTTGCTTTTATGGGATCCCATAACTGTTTCAGAGGAGTCCACCCTCCAGGCAAAGGATGTTCATACCAAGAAGAAACTTGCTGCCTACAGAGCTCTTAATGAAAAATTTATGAATAGCAACAGAAAGGGATAAAACATGACTGTAAGGAAAGTTTCCCACTTTTACCTGGGGAGGGAAAATGAAATAATAAATGATGATGGCGATAAAAAACCGCCAAGTCCATTTATCCAAGTTCTCCAGGCTAAAAGATCTTAATTCTTCCCAAGTGCTATTTTAGGAGGAGAGATACCAAGATTTCATCTAGCCTTCAATTATTGTTTTATTCTTATTGCAAAAAGCAGCCCCCAGGTCAAAGAAGATAAAAAGGGGAATTAGTTCTCCAGCAAGCTGAGATCAGCATGTTTATACCATCATGAATCTAGCACCACACACACATAAACACAGGGTGGAGATGCAGGAGGTGATGGATACAGGACATACCAAGATCCTGCAGCCACAGGAAATGTATCACAAAAATAGCAGTGCTGACCCCGAGTTACCCAAGAGGTTTTTTCAGAGCCACTGGTCCTTGTAAATGAAGAGTTTGGCTAAGGGAGACACAAGGCTCAGGGTGACCATGAGCTGGAAGGGGGTGATTAGGGTTCTGTTTACCAAGCTGACTTCAGGCAAAGAGGGAATTTGATGCTCTTGGTGGTCACTGCTGAGTTGCCTTTGGCTTCTCCAATGGTGGTTGGAGCAGAGAGGTATTTGCTGCCAGGTGGGGGAATAAACCACCATCCCTGAGAATAATGTAGTGTCATGGCTTCTTCATCCCAACATGTTCTGGGACATCTCCAGGTGTTATAGGATCATAGAATCATGGAATGATTGAGGTTGGAAGTGACCTTAAAGACCATCTACTTCCACCTCCCTACCATGGACACTTTCCACTACACTAGGTTGCTCCAAACCCCATCTAGCCTGGCCCTGAACACTTCCAGGGATGGGGCAGCCACAGCTTCTCTGGGCAACCAGTTCCAGTGCCTCAGCACCCTGCATCTTGTTATCTCCAGGAACAGCTTCCCACGTCTCCCATCTCACTTCCTCCAGTGCTCAAATCCCTCCCCTCATTGTACATCGTCCTTCCAGGAGCCTTCTCTCAATGCTGCCTGGGGACACACTGCTTAAAACTTGATTTAAGCCAACTGAATCTGATTTTACATCTCTCCAACTCACTCTGAAGTCTCTTACTGTTGACCTTTGAGCATCAGGCTGGGGAGAGGCTGTGACTTCAGGCACTGAAACATCTTCAAAGACTGACGTGTAAGGAAAGAGCATCTTTAAGCCACTCCATATTCAGCAGAGCATTAAAAGTCTCAGCTGGTGGTCCTGGAGAGCTCTGGGCTCCTCCTAAGGAGTCCACAGAAGGTGATTAAGAAAGTAAATTTGCCAGGATGCCTATGTTCACTGTAACTCCATGGCATCCTACTGGAAAATTGCTAAGGGCTCTATGAAGTTATAAATCACAGAATCATGAAATGGTTTGGGTTGGAAAGGACCTTAAAGATCATCTAGTTCCAATCCCCTGCCATGGGCAGGGACACCTTCCACCAGACCAGGTTGCTCCAAGTCCCATCCAACCTGGCCTGGAACACTTGCAGGGATGGGGCAGCCACAGCTTCTCTGGGCAACCTGTGCCAGTGCCTCACCACCCTCACAGGGAAGAATTTCTTCCCAATATCCCATCTAACCCTACACTCCTACAGCCATTTCTACTCATCCTGTCACTCCAAGCCCTTGTAATGAATGGGCCTTTAATGAGCCATGCTGTGCTGGTGCACCTCTCCTCTCAGTTTTTCTCTTCCAAGCAGATCCCCAGAAGCTGTTTTGCTGTCTCTGAGACCATTTCCCTCTATCTTTCACCCATCATTTTTCACAGAAAACAGCCAGAATTTCTCTTTATCAGGAGTTTCACACTCATGATCTCCCTGTTTCCAGCTTGCAATGGTTTCCGGCTCAGAAATGTTGTGAGCTGAGAAGGCCAGGAATGTCAGGAAGGGAAAATCCACCAAAGCTTTTCATCTCCTTTTGTCAACATTTCATTTAAGTTCATGCTGCTGATGCATCTTCAACAGCTTCACACCCACTTCCACGTTCAGTCCAGTGCTGTCCATCTCCCTTGCAAGAGAAGGGAACCACCATCAGAAGAGTGGGAACAGGGACCAAACCCCTCTGAACCCCTTTCTCTTCATTGTCTCCAAAAGACATTTAGACCCTCATATTCCATCACTGATTTCCATCCCACAGCATCACCACTGCCTTTCCATCTCCTTCTGAGCCTCATTGGTGGCAAAATGCAGCTCCTGAGCAGGTTTCTTGCAGAGTTTCCCGGATATCCGATGGAGTGGTACCTTGCTGACCACTCTGCTTGTTGGCTCCAGGGGAAGGAAACAACAATGAGATCATTTGGAAAGCTGTTTTTTTCCGATTTGCCTTGCCCAGTGGAAATCCAGGAGTCTGCTCAGGAAATGCCGAGCAACGATCGCCTTCACCCTCTGAGCAACTGAAATTCAACTCATTTTCACTCATCCATGAAAACAAAGGTGATGATAATTACATCCAGCAGCACTCCATCCTCCTCTTCCATCCTGCCTAGCTCTGGAGAGAGGAAGGCTGAGCTCACTGCTTGTTGGAGGAGCTGTGGGAACCAGCAGGGACAAAGCTGGGACAAAGCCATCAGCCAGAGCACCACGCCGGGCTCAGCTCCCAGGTTTTGTTCAGTGATGGATGGGGACATATGCATTGTGTCCCCCTGAGCCATTTAATCATGGATTTGATGCTCAGCATGGATCCTGGAGCTCTACCGGGTGTGCTGGAGGCAGACTGAGATGCACTCAGCAAGTATCTCCACATGGCAGCATTCCTGGCTCGCGCACCGCCGCCTCCCTCTGCTACCAAGACAAATTAGAGGAATACAACTCATTTTATGGCTTGCTCTAAGCAGGTCAGCTTTGAGGCCACTACAAAAGGATCTTTTGCAAATCAAATACAGCATTATACAGATTTGGAAGGGAAAATTGGAAAAATGGTTGTATTTGGTCAATCTGTTTCCCTGCATTCTCAACAGCTACAAGCAAGAAAAACGGAACCACTCATTTAGGAAACAATAAGCAGAGCCCAAACTCAGCCTTGGGAAGGAAAACTGTGGAGACCTTCCCCCTTCCCCAATTACTCTTGTGAAATACACAGCTTGGGAAAGCACGCAGGCGCAACCAGCTGTAAATCTTGGGTTACTAATAAACTCTTCTCTCCCTGTCTGGGACAGCTGGAAAGTGAAATGCTCCAGCCTGTTGCTTAATATGCTGAGGAAATCACCACCACAAAGGAGAGCTGGCAGGCAGGCAAGAGAACTCCAGACCAATGGCAGCGAGCAGCCTTCGTTGTGTTCTGTGAGCTAAAGAACCTTCAGAGACTTAAGGGAAGCATCTAGAAGTAAGACCCCACTGTGAAGAGTTTACAGGGAAGACACAGCAGGGATGTTGTGCATGGACAACTGCTGAAGCTCCTGTGGGCTCTGTTTTGGCCCCATGTCTTAGGAAATAATAGCAAAAAATCTGCTTTTTGGCTGCTCTCCAACACGGGACTGAGCACTGAACATTGGAGGGGTTGGGCTTTGCTGGAGCCAACTTCTTCGTGACTCAAGAAGTTCAGGTCTTGCATCACCCCAGCCCCTTTCAGCAGCTCAGTTTTCTCCCCAGATGCTGCAGGGAGAGCTGCTGGTCTGTGCTATAGGACAAGTGGGAAGCACTTGGGCAGAGGATGATTTCACAGAATCACAGAATTGATGGGGTTGGAAAAGACTTATAATATCACCAAGTCCAACTGCTAAGCCAGAGCTGCCAAAGCCACCACTAAACCATGTCCTCAAATGCCATATTCACACAGCTTTTAAATCCTTCCAGGGATGGTGGCACCACCACTTCCCTGGGCAGCCTGTGCCAGGTCTGGACAGTCCCTTTCCATTAAGAAATTTTCCCTAACATCGAATCTAACCTGCCTGCCACAACTTGAAGCCATTTCCTCTTGTTCTGTCACTTGTTATCTGAGAGATTTCAGATTATTCGCCTTTGCCAACCTCACAGTGTTGTCACACACACCATAGTTCAAACATCAACCCTGTGCCTTTCGCAAGAGAAAAATCCTGATTTGATAAGGACATTATCCCTGATTTCTCATCCCCTAGGCATGGGCAGGAATCGTGTCACTCCAAGCCGCAGCACAAAAGCCTTTGTGGGCTCTTTCTCCCTTGCGCTAAACCAGCACCAGCCTCTACAAGACAATGATTTACGACTCTCTATCTCCCCCGAGGGCTATCCCAGCAGGTGTGACAGCGATTCCAGCAG
>NW_008690616.1:53760-54113 GCF_000695815.1 Acanthisitta chloris | reverse complement strand
AAAAAATTTTCCCCACAGTCAAATTCACCCCGCCCTGCCACAACTTGAAGCCATTTCCTCTTGTTCTGTCACTTGTTATCTGAGAGATTTCAGATTATTCGCCTTTGCCAACCTCACAGTGTTGTCACACACACCATAGTTCAAACATCAACCCTGTGCCTTTCGCAAGAGAAAAATCCTGATTTGATAAGGACATTATCCCTGATTTCTCATCCCCTAGGCATGGGCAGGAATCGTGTCACTCCAAGCCGCAGCACAAAAGCCTTTGTGGGCTCTTTCTCCCTTGCGCTAAACCAGCACCAGCCTCTACAAGACAATGATTTACGACTCTCTATCTCCCCCGAGGGCTATCC
>NW_008690616.1:52444-53721 GCF_000695815.1 Acanthisitta chloris | reverse complement strand
AGGAATGGCTTTCCCAGCGGGTGTTTGTGAAGCGCTGGATACAAGGGAGCGATGTCTCAGCAGGGAATCCCATAGCTCTTAATTTATTGATTAAAATTAGTAGTAAAAATACTAATACAGCAGCAGAGATTAAAATGTGCAGTGCACAGGCACAGAAAGCTTCCCAGAGCTCAGTCAGCTGGGAAAAGGCTGAGGGGATTGCTGGGAAGTGGTGCCACAGTGATGTCTTTTTGCATTTCGCCCCAAAGACAGGATCCATCTCATCACCCACGCGCAATCCCACGGAGCCACACAGTCGCTGTCACCTCAGGTCACTGGGATTCATGGGCAGCATGGAATGGAGGTGGCTGGTTCTCCTGTTCCCCGAGAAACCCAGCGCTGAGCCAGCTGAGCAGCCACTTCCCGAGGGGCTTTCCCACCGTTTCGGTTCACACTTCCCAGCTTTCCTTGGGGAAGGGGCATTGTCAGCCCTCTCCTGGAAGTCGTGTGTGACACCCGGTGGCAGCAGCTGGGTTATTTATGCAGCTCTGCTTGTCGCCTGCAGACACAATGCACAAAGTGGTCTCTAGTAGCTGCTTGCAGGGCACACAAGGCAAACTGCAATCACAGCTCTCATTTAAGCAAAGGCTCTGAGTGCCTCCAAGTACCAGGAGGAGAGAGAAAAAAAACCTCTTTAAATAAATCAAATGCTTTTATTCCCAGTGTCTTAGAAACCTCTTTCAATGGGAGAGTGCAGCAAGTCAACTGAGGCTATTAATAATGTTTCCTCATGTATAAACTCTCATTCCTGCAGATATTTAAAGTGAAAAAACCCCAAAATTAATGTACCAGTCTTGCCCCCACCATCCAGTGCAGCTGGGGCAATGTGCCACCATGTGTCCACCAGCTAAAGTCTCTCAAAGAGAGAATTTAACATGTATTAGTTATTTTAGGCTTGGAGCTGCCTGTGCAAGTGCTGCACACATCAGGGAGATTTGCAGCATCAGAGGATCAGGTTGGCAGAGAGGCTGCCACATCCCTGAAGTGTCCAAGGCCAGGCTGGATGGAGCTTGAAGCTCTCTGGTCTGGTAGGAGGTGTCCCTGCCCATGGCAGGGGGTTGGACTAGATGGTCCCATGCCTCAGCACCCTCACAGGGAATAATTTCTTCCCAATATCCTATCTAACCCTGATCTTTGGCAGTGGGAAGCCATTCCCTCTTGTCCTGGCACTCCAGGCCGTAGTCCAAAGTCTCTCTTCAGCTCCCTTGGAGTCACTTTAGGGGCTGGAAGAAGCCCTA
>NW_008690616.1:27008-52254 GCF_000695815.1 Acanthisitta chloris | reverse complement strand
GGGCAGAATCTCCCACTCACTGGCTGCCCAAGCCGTGGAATGAGCCCAGCACACAGAGGGTTCTGAGTGCCAGTGCACATGGCCTGGGCATGTCCAGCCAGAACATCTCATTTTTGGCTTTCCCAAGAAACAAATTGCCCATCTTGACTATTACAGGCCTTGTGGTGGCACCTAGAATCCCCAAGGGAGATGTGAGTCCCTGAAGGCTGGTTAAATATCTGTGCAGAGGTCAGTGTGATGGTCCCTGCATCCCCAGCAGTGAGCACAACAATGGGGCTCAGTCACACTGGGATCTCCATTTTAAAGGCAGGAGCTTGGGATGAGGAAGATGATTTGAGACAGAGCAGTGTCAAATCCCCCAAAAAAGGAAGGAATTTGCACAAACCCATGTTCAGGTCCCCATCTCACCTTATGTGAGCCCCAGTGCTTCGCTGCAAGCTGCAAGCACAGGCTGCTCGACACATATGGGGACCGAAAGGCAACCTCCAGTGGCATTCACTGGGAGATAAATACCCGGTGGGTGTCTCGTCTCCACTGGCTGGTTTTATATCTGGAACTAATTTTGTCGTCATTCCAATGAGTGAGGAGATAATTGCTGCAGCTGGGCTATTCATCCTACTCCAAAGAACCCCTTTTCCCATTAATTCAGGCAGTGATTACATACTCACAGCCAAATTTCTGCTGCGTGTAACCCCATTAAGGCAGCGCCTTTACCCTGGGGATGGGCTTAGCCCTCGGTGTTTAAATAGTGTGTTCGTGTTTCTTTGTTCTGTGAGAGACAAAGGAAAAGCTTTTATCCTATCTAGGAAAAATTAGGGAAATCTGATGTCTTCCTGCACAAAACAGGATGCTTAAACTGCAATCATAGATGATTAGCAATGATCCATCCTTGCCCCAGAGTCAGGAAAATGGCCCAATTGCTGCCTGCAAAGTACCTCTGAAACGTTTTCTGTTTTCTAGAGAGAGCTGGGTGAGGGGAAGGAGGAGTGTGGTGCTCGCCTGGCACGGCAGCAATGCTGCCTTCGCATGCCAGAGCTGGGGACAATGATCACAAACTCTTCCCCGACCAGCTGGGAGAGATTTGGAGTCGAGGAGGGCTTTATGCAGAGGAGGGCACTGCATAAAAGCGATACAAGAGCTAAAAGGGAGGAGGGGTGAAGCTGCCTGGGATAATCGCTGGGATAGCATCTGCAGAAACATCCACAAAGCCCTTCGTGTTGACGCTCTATGGGTTTTTTTCTCCTCCTCTATGCTGTGCTGGCAATAGAATAAAACAAAGGAAGGTCTGAGGTCTGGTGATACAAAACGAGATTTTATTGTTGCTGGTTTTCCTAACTGTAAACCAATAACGTGAGGAAGAAAGATTGTGCATTGGATTGAAAGTAGGGTGTGTGGGAGTGCAATTCCTATTTAGCCAGCACCAGATATCCCCTGTTTACTAGCTCAAAGGAAGCTAAAATTAGGATATAAAAGTGTCCTCCACCGAGAGCACAGAAATAAATTGCCCTATTGTCAAGAGAAGGCCGTGGGGAATCTCCCCGTTTTGACCTTGGCTTTGACCTTGTCTGCCTTTTCCCATGTGTTATCCCGAGCTTTTCATCTCGCGCTTTACCTTGCTTGATCTTTAAGCAGGGAACAATAGGAGCAGAGCTGTCAAGTTAAATGGCAATTTATAGCTGAAACAAAGGAGTTGGGGTTTTACACCACGGCCGGCGGCAGCCCATTAAATGGAAACGAACCACTGATCTCATTAGCGAAGGCTCCCGAGGCACAGCCTGGCGGCTCCGCCGGCTCCTGCCACTGAGCCGCTCCCGAGGCAAACGACAGCAAACCTTGGAAAGGCCAAATGTCTTTTTTTTCTTATTTTTTTTTTGTCTAAAGGACTGGTTTTACCATAAAATCGCTTGTTGGAGATAGATGTAATTGTCAGAGAGCTGTGTATAGCCTCGCGGGTGAGGAAGGAGGGCCACAAAGATGGGGAAGGGTCTAGTGGGGCCATATGAGGAGTAGATGAGGTCACTTGGCTGTTCAGCTTGGAGAAGACGAGACGAAAGGGAGAGAGACCTCACTGAGGTCTGCAGCTTCCTCACAAGGGGCGGCACTGATCTCTGCTCTCTGGTGACCAGTGACAGGACCCAAGAGAATAGCATGGAGCTGTGCCAGGGGAGGTTTAGGTGGACATCAGGAAAAGCCTCTTACCCCAGAGGGTGTTTGGGCACTGGAACAGCTCCCCAGGGCAGTGGTCACAGCACCAAACCTGACAGAGCTCAAGGACATGGTGTGCCTGGTTCTTGGGGGTGTCCTGTGCAGGGCCAGGAGTTGGACTGGATGATCCCTGTAGGTCCCTTCCAGCTCAGCCTGTTTTATGATTCTATGATTATACACATATATACACATTGTTGTTCACTTAAATAACACATATTTACACACCTGAGAAAGTTTTGCTCCTATAGGAAATGCTCTGCCCTGGGAAGATTTTTTACCTCCCACTATCTGAGTTTCTAAAAAAAAATCCTTTCTCCATAGGTGCACCCGTATGTGCAGAGGTGGGCAAGCTCCTGCTTTGTAAGTGCATCAACAATGGATGTCCCAGATCTGCTGCCAAATGACATCAGATATTTGTGGCTGGCTGTGTGTTGGGGGGTGAGCTCACGTTTCCATCTCTCGTGCCTTTCCTGTCGCGGCGCCCGAAGTGCCTGCACAGAGCTGTGCTGCTCCAGCTCCTTTCTTCGCTGGCACCAGGAGGCAGCAAATACACAATAAAGGTGCAAAGCCAGGGATCAAATATCTCCTGGCTGTTGTTTTGCCTCCCGTGGCTGTAGCTTACCTGGGGAAGCAGCAAATCTTACCACCACATTCCTGGTTTTGATTGCAGCAGATTCTTCCTCTGCGTCTGCAGAGCTTTGCTGACTCCCACTGTCCCTTCCCTGTACATCCAGGCAAAACCTGCAACTGCTTTCACCCACAGCATGAGATGCAGCTGGATGAGGAAAGCAGCCTATGCCGTGGTGGTGGGAATTCTTCAGGAAAGCAATCCCCCTCCTGGCTTCTGCATGGGCACAGAGCTTGCTTCTAGAGGTGGAAAATACAGTTGCTGTTGTGCCACTCAGTGCCTTAGAATTTGGTAATTTGGTGTAATATGGTGTCTGAGATTTACTCCTAGGAATTTAAGGATGGCTGCACTGTACACCATCTCCATGGCCTCCTCTGGGCCAGCTCCAGCAGCTCCATGTCCTTCTTGCACTGAGGACTCCAGAGCTGGACACAGCACTGCAGGTGAGGTCTGACCAGAGCAAAGGAGCATTTCTCTTCTGGAAGGGCCATACAGTGATGCCTCATGGCTGCAACACGAATTTCCATGCTCCAGGACCACATACTGGACTTGGGATAACTCAGAACAATCACACCATTTGTGACAGGACTCTCCAGCTGTATGGAAGCTATGGAAGAAACATAATTTCTGATCAAAATGGAGAGTCACAAACCTGGAGGAGAAGATTTAAGTGCAGTTTCCAGTGAAAAGAAACCATTGCTCCATCTTGGCCCATGGGATCATTCCTTCCCCCAGCTCTCAGCACCAACAAACAGGAAGGGATAAAAACAACACCGGTGATCCAAAGGCATCAACTTGGCCATTTATTTTTCCTGCAGGAGGTCCTAGCTCAGGTCCTGGGGTCTTTCACTGAGACATGCACAGAAAATTACAGGGCTGCCCCATCCCTGAAAGTGTCCAAGGCCAGGTTGGATGGGGCTTGGAGCAGCCTGGTCTAGTGGAAGGTGTCCCTGCCCATGGCAGGGAGGTTGGACTACATGGTCTTTAAGGTCCCTTCCAACTCAAAGCAGGCGGTGATTCTGTGAAAATTCACCCCTGAGATCTCCAGGTATTTGCAGTCTGTAGCACTGGGAGTTTTGCTCTGAGCTGTTTCTCCATCTCTCTCTGGAGGTACCTTAACAGTTATTGACTCAGCAAAGCGCAAAATGAACTCAGTGGCAGTGCTGTGACATATTGCTTCTTCCTCTATTTACTATTTGGCCTCAGTGTGGACCCTGAGCAATGCCAGCTGCAAACAGCAGGACTGAAATAACGTGTGCTCACTCCCCTGAGCTCCCTGCAGCATGTGTAGAAACCCTGAGGACCCAATCCCATTTTTATCCTCATTTGTATTAGGAAAAAATTATGTTCTCTCCTCCCCATGAAAACTATTATCCTCCAGCACTGCTCTAGGAATCCCATCAGAATGGCTCAGCCTGTGGCCAGAGTTAAGTGGGATGGAAATGCACAAACTCTTTAGGATTCTGCCCAAATTCTCCCACCATGTAATTCAGCTTGTCAGCACAGGATAAAATGAGCTTCACTACCTTGATGAATGTCTCAGATCATCTGCAGCCTAAACAGATGCTGTGCTGAATAAATACACCTATAACTTACTCATTTCTGTGTGGTGAATGACATCCTTAGTGCAGCCAGGGAAGAGGAAAGTGGAGACTCACCGTAACAGGCTGCTTGGAGAGGAATGTCCTGATACTGATGCTGGATAATGCATCTTAAAAAAAGTTGTAATTGTAGAATGATGGAATGGTTTGGGTTGGAAAGGACCTTAAAGCTCATTCAGTTCCAACCCCCTGCCATGGGCAGGAACACCTTCCACTAGACCAGATTGCTCCAAGCTCCATCCAACCTGGCCTGGAACACTTCCAGGGATGGGGCAGCCACAGCTTCTCTGAGCAACCTGTGCCAGTGCCTCACCACCCTCACAAGCAACATTTTCTTCCTAATATCCAATCTAAACACCTACTCTCTGTCAGCTTGAAGCCATTGCCCCTTGTCCTGTCACTTCAGGCCCTTGTCCAAAGTCCCTCTGCAGCTCTCTTGAGGCCCCTTTAGGCACTGATAAGTGCTGGAAGGTCTCCCTGGAGACCTTAGCACTGCAGGTAAGGTCTCACCTGAGCTGAGCAGAGGGGCAGAATCTCCCCCCTCACCTGCTGCTCACACTGTGGGGATGCAGTTAATGTGTCCCTAAAATTCCAGGCCCATTACTTTATTTTGTTGTAGTATTTCAGCCTTGTTTCCAAAGCACAGCCCTACTGGAATGAATCACTGCAGGAGGCAGAACTGAAAACTAAAGGTGCAGTGAAAAACAACTCATATTTTTTACAGTTTCTAGTATTG
This sequence comes from Acanthisitta chloris, assembly GCF_000695815.1. Classification (NCBI taxonomy): domain Eukaryota; kingdom Metazoa; phylum Chordata; class Aves; order Passeriformes; family Acanthisittidae; genus Acanthisitta; species Acanthisitta chloris. Next base: position 47,084 of record NW_008690616.1, on the reverse strand, counting down.
CTGAGGTCCTTGCACAGATTTGGTACAGATTCTCCCATCCCCACCTTACAGAGTTTACCTGAAGGTGTTTGAAGCAAATACCAAGTTTATTTAAGTTTCACTTTCTCATTGATTCACTTAGAAATGAGGGAAATGTACCCTTAGAGATGTACCCAAATGATTTAAAGGATTAGTGCTGAGTGACCTGCTGCAGCTGGGGGAGGCACTGAACTCTCACTGCTGGAGTAGATGGAGGCTAAAATCATCTGTGCTGAGGCCATACCTCTGCAGGAGCTTTGCAGGGATTGAAAATCCAATTTCAAGTCATTCAACCAGTGTGAAGTCTTTAATGCTTACAAAATTCAAGGTTAAAAAGAAAAAGGAGAGAAAGAAAAAGAAACAAGAACAACACACCTGCAGCGTGAAAGGAGAAACAAATCCAACAGGGTAAAGTGAGCAGGTGTGTGTCTGACAGGGCACAGGGATTCTTGTTTTCCAGGGGAGAGGAATCATAGACTCACAGAATCATGTGGGTTGGAAAAGAACTCCAAGATCATTGAGTCCAACCTGTGTCCAATCACCACCTTGTAAACTAGACCAGAGCACTAAGTGCCATATCCAGTTGTTGCTTGATCACCTCCATGGATGGTGACTCCACCACATCCCTGGGCAGCCCCTTCTAATGCCTGACAACTCTTTCGGTGAAGAAATTCTTCCTCATGTCCAGCCTGAACCTCTCCTGGCACAACTTGAGGCCATTTCTTCTTGTCCTATCACTTGTTCTCTGGGAGCAGAGCCCAACCCCCACCTGGCTCCAACCTCCTGTCAGGGAGTTGTAGAGACTGAGAAGGTTCCCCTTGAGCCTCCTTTTCTCCAGGCTGAGCCCCCACAGACTCAGGTCCCAGATCCATCACCAGCTCTGTTGGAAGGGGGAAGTGGTTTCTGGTTTGGAATGAAAACTCCAAAGAAGAAGTTGTCCACTTCCCAGCCAGCCCAGCTAGATGATGTCAGTCTGGATTTTGGCTCTGCACGGACCTTCTTGCATTGAAAAGATTCCTCTTTGCTTGATGCCAGGGAGAAGGTAAGAACTAACCTTTGCATCTCTCCTTCTCTCTGCCACATTGAACTGGACCTCTGTGGTGGCTGATCTGAGCTATCCCAGTGATGCCAACATATCCATCTCCAGACCAAATCCAGAGGGACACCATTATCTTGAAGCAGGTCACATCCCTCCACTTGGGAATGAATTTCTGACAGGCTATGCCATACAACAGATTCTTCCCTATGAAGGTGGTGAGGCACTGGCACAGGTTGCCCAGAGAAGCTGTGGCTGCTCCATCCCTGGAAGTGTTCCAGGTCAGGTTGGATGGGGCTTGGAGCAACCTGGTCTAGTGGCAGGTGTCCCTGCTCATGGCATGCAGGTGCCTTGTCCATGCCCTCAGCTACCCAGCTAGGAGGGAGAACCTGTCTGTGCCTTGTCCCACAGCATCCCACAAACCACAATCAGCAATTTCATTCACCCCAAGACATGAAAAGGCCTTGTACAGCCTGAAAAGATGGGGGACATTGCTTCTATGTACAGGTTGAGTAATGGAGGATTTGGTTTTGAATCTCTGCTCTTAATGGGATGTTGGATTCTAGGCTTATTTGCACTGGAGTTAAAAGCATGAGTGGATAATCCAGAGTCCTGCTGTGTTGGCAGGTTGTCATGTGTACACATGTCTCATGGGCACTTTCCTTTTCACTCCAGCCCATGGCACTCCTGGCTGTGAAAAGGGGGATGCTGGGTCGGTTCAAATCACCATATCCTGAGCAAACCCCAAGAGCCTATGATGATGGTCCTGCAGAGAGCCCTGGGCCAGCTGCAAAGGTTGGGATAACATGGAGCAGGTCTGCCTGGAGTGGTCAAGTTCAGACCTGACCTTCTGAGGCTCAGATCTGCTCCTGTCTCTGCCAACATCACTGACCCAGGCTCTGCCAGGTGGCATGAGCACCTGAACAGCAAATGATCCACCACTGCATGGCCAATGCTGGAATCTTCAGTCTGATTTTGGATACCTGAAGGTAGAAACCAAAACCACCCTCAGCACAACGCAATATCCATCAATCCCATCTTGCCCCACCACGAGCCAGGTCCATGTCCCAGCCTGTGAGTCTATTTTAGCCTCCTCACGGTGGTTAATGAAAACAACCATCCTGGCTAGGTTGCTTCTTGGATTCTCCTCAGGCAGCTCTGATCCCTATCTCCCCTCCTGGGTGCTTGACAAATCCTCATGAGCTCTTTGAAGTTTGATAGTTGGCTTGTGCCAAAATCTCAGCTCTGTCTTCAACTTCTGCTGGTGACACCTGGATCCAGAAGGAAGCTTTTGTCTCTGCTGGTCCCACAGAGAAGGGATTCATGGAAAATCTTCCTCCTGCAGGCTCAGACAGTTTTTCTGCTTGGCTTTTGTCATCTGTCCATGCATTTCCCTTCTCCTCTGCTGCCAGGACCTGCACACCAATTACACCCAGGCTGCTGCAGGCAGTGATCACATCTGCCAAAACCAAGGCAGCTTCCTCTAGGAAAACAAAAGCCATTAAAATTAATAATAACCTGCCAGGAGCTGAGGATACAGTGAATCAGCATTTCAACTCAGACCTACAGCCAGGCCTCCTGGGGCTTAGAAGCTGGAAGAAACAAGTTTCAAATAATTGTGTGTTCATGCTTGGATTTTAATTACATCCACATGCAGGCACCATTTGACATTTTGTGAGCATGAGTTTAGCATAACCACAAAATCCAGGGGAGGCAGTGAGTGAATCCATCCATCCATCCATCCATCCATCCATCCATCCATCCATAAATTATGTGCGAACGTGATTTCAAGCCCCTGTGTCTCTTTATTAGCACCAGCTCCCCCAGCCCAGTAAATCCTGTGTGAAGGCAATGGGAGGGAAGGAAGCCCTGAACTGCAGGGGCTGTAAGGAGCTCTCAGACAGCTGCTCTGTAAATCAGGGGACTTGCACGATCCCACAAATCACCACTTTGATGAGGGTCAGAGGCTGCACGTGCTGCACAAAGCATTGCCCAGGAGTGCTGGGATCACTGGGCTCCCACGGGAGCAAAGCCAGAGCTTCTCTCCATGGCAAATTGCAAATTACTGGAGTCTGCAAAATCCTTGTCTCAGAGGAGTCCAGCATCGAACAAAATAAATCCTGGGCTTTCAGGGATTCAGCTCTCACCTGGATGTCTCTCCCTAGGGGAGGGAGAAAAAGACTTGCATTGCCAGATTTAATATGTTATAAAGGCTCCACTTGGAAGCTGCTCAGAGCTTTGCAATGTAACATGCAGTGCTGGTGGAGAGGGATTAGCAGTCAGAGTGCAAGTGGAGGGGTCAGCCATGCAATAGAAAAGTGGTTTATCCACATTTCTGAGGCCCAGTGGCTACATAGAGTCACAAACTACAACAGCTTCCAGGCTAGTATCAGTCTCAGCACTCCTGACATGCAGTCACCCACACGTGTCCCCTTGGTCTGTCAGACAAAAATGCCTTGGTTTATTTGAAGCCAAGGAAACAGGAACACTCCAAGATTAAGCCAACCTCAGTCATGCTCTCACCTGCAGATCAAATCAACACGGGGTAATTTTCATGGCACTGTTTCTCCATGAGGCACCAAACTCATCTGTAAATGTAGCCCATCAGAAGGCACAGAACGGGCATCAGGGACAACCCAGGAAGACACAGACAACCAGGGATGCTGATCTTCCAGTGGAGAAGGGAATGGGTGTTTTATTTGCACAAACACTGAGCTGGCACAGGTGTGTTTCTGGTTACACCCTTCTGCAGGGTTATCCTTGAGCCAGGCCCCCAGTTCCCCATGGGAACCAGAAATGTGCTGCCTGCTTAATATTTTTATCTTCTTCTTTGTTTTCTTGTTTATTTTCTTGTTTCTCTACCAGGGAGAGCTGTAATTCCCAGCATTTAATGTTGGGCAGGTTACATCCCGTGGTGTAATTTCATTAGCTTCTCTGGGTATGTGGAGCATGAAGTTGATGGGTTCAAAGCTGTTCTATGTTAGCCAAGCACAAAAACAAGGAGGGAAAAATCGATACATAAAGGTGAATCTGCTGTGGTTGGATGCAAACTGACACAAACAGCCTCTTAATTAGCTCCAGGGATAATGAAATCACTTGGGCAAGGAAGCATGCACAGGTACTCACACAGACTTAGCACAGAATCAGTGAATCACAGAATGGTTTGGGTTGGAAGGACCTTAAAGGTCAGCTCGTTCCAACCCCCTGCCATGGGCAGGGACACCTTCCACTAGACCAGGTTGCTCCAAGTCCCATCCAGCCTGGCCTTGAAGGCTTCCAGGGATTTTTTCCACAGCTTCTCTGGACAACCTGTGCCTCACCACCCTCATGGGGAAGAATTTCTTCCTAATATATGCACAAGTTTTCTTTGGGAAGGCCTACCCAGGGCTACCAGTGGAAAACATGGGGTATCCTACAGATTTGCTCTGTGGGGGTAATAATTTTGGAGGAAGGAAGGGGCCCCAGATGGAGTTTAACCCCTTTCAGTGTTGCTAGGAGCGGTGACTGATGCTGTGATCTTGACTGAGGAGGTGGGACCAAAACAGAGCTCTGCAGAGGACCTGAGAACAGCAGGAACATCATCCAGAGTATCAGGATGCCTTGCTTGCATGCTTCCCTCCCTCCTTAGTATTTCATATTTTCTGTTGATAGTTTAGGAACTGCACCCTCATGAGCGATGTATCCTTGCACATCTGAGTTGTAACCTGCTCGGTGCCCTCGTGCCATCTGTCTCCACCCAGCCAGTCCCCCTGGCCATGCCCATCTGGCACCAGTGTAAGCTGTGAGCTGGTGGAGGCAGCTCAGCCCCATCCCCAGCAGCTTTTAGGCTGACATATATAACAATCTATTTACATGCCAACTCTAAAATGAAAGCCAAAATCCCCTACAATGTCATGGCTCCATCCTACAGGTCCTCTGGGAATGGGCACATCCCACGCCAGGTCCTGCTCCCACAGAGGCTGTGATACACAGTTCATGGATCTGCTTGTTGGGAGGGCTGTTGGATACTGCAAATATAATCAGAGTCCTGCAGAACAGGAGGAAATTCTTTATGTTTGACCATGGAAAATCTATATAGCTTCTAATTAAGCATTGAAACAAATGGAGTCATGGTGGGAGAGAGACTTTTTAGACAGGCAGATAGCGACAGGACAGGGGGAATGTTTTAAACTAAAAGAGGAGAGATTTAGGCTAGATATTAGGAGGAAATTCTTCCCTGTGAGGGTGGTGAGGCACTGGCACAGGTTGGCCAGAGAAGCTGTGGATTCTCATCCCTGGAAGTGTTCCAGGCCAGGTTGGATGGGGCTTGGAGCAACCTGGTCTAGTGGAAGGTGTCCCTGCCCATGGCAGGGGTTGGAACTAGGTGGCCTTTCAGGTCTCTCCAACCCAAATCATACTCCTCACAGCCCAAGTTTTGGCATCCCACAGCAACTTGCTTCTTTAGGCAGAAAGGGGGAAACTGTGATGGGCTGCACTTTCACTGCCCATGGGAACAGTTATAAGACCCAATCTAACAGGGGACAGAGGAGAGCAGAGGAGGGAGGGATTTTGCAGCACCTGCCTCTTTGCCAAAAGCACCACAGAACTACAGAAGAAATAAAATGGATCAAATTTTCTTCAAGGTTGGAGAAGTTTTTAAAACTCATTGTTTGTGGAGGGGAAAAACATATATTGTTGTTTTGAGTCATGGCAGGACCATCTGGGATCTGATCCACCACACACTTCCCATCACCAGTGCCTACGGCTTCACGAGATGCTCCGGTAACTTTGGAGACAGGTTGTTCCCGTGAGGATAACAGCACTGGCAAACTGGGACAGCAGCTGAGCAGCCAGCACCTATGCTTCTGAGGGAAAACCAATCTGAAACAGTTCTAATGAGATAAGAGAGGGAAATGAAAGGGGAAAATGGCTTTTCCAGGCACTGATTTGTGGATCTGCAGCACCTTGTGCACCGTAGTCCAAGGTGGCTCGAGTGAGTGTGCAGTTCTGGGCAGGTTTAGTGAGGAGCAGCTATCCAGCATTGTCCTGGCTCTTAGGAAACATGGGCAAATACACCCTCCAGTCAGGTTTATTCCTGGCCTTTTATGTTGCATTTTGGGATGTGTCATTCTGTGTGTTTTTCCAGGAATAAGAACAATCTCAAAGAAGCATTAAATAATGACTTGCCCTAAATAAGAGCCCTGCTGATACTCCTAATGACTAGAAATCCTGTCAGCTGTCATTAGAAGAACAACAGTACATGGTTTACTTGTCAGTATTTTAAGCACACATCAGCAAAACATCTGGAAGTTGAGGTTAGGGATCAAATAAACCTCTGTGCATCTTTAGGGGTATAGTTTTAGAGAGTTACTGTTTTGGTAAATAACCCACAGGCACAAAATAATGTTACATAAATAAACATACTCAATCTTTCATCTCCTACTTTTTCTGTCTCCTCACTAGTTGGCATCTGCAAAAGCAAAAAGTGCAATTTTTTTTTATTCTCCCATTAATAACAGAGCATAAAACATAAAGGAAAATAATTCCAAGCCCAGCTGGGTATGGAGGGACTGATGCCAGTGTGGAATCTGGGTTGATTTACATATACTGATTTTTTCAAATGACAGATTAATTGGCTTGATGATAATTCACTGGAAGCAGGGAGAGCTGGAGATGTCACGTTCCCCGTAATCTCATACACATGAGAGCCAAGGGCTGTTCTGCTCATTTTGCTGGGATGTTGCTGGAGTTGTCCCACCAGCTTTGGAGAAGTGAGGGGGTTTAATATCACCTGAGCACACACCGCCTGGTTCCTCCCCAAAGCAGTGCCTTCAGCAGCAAACCCCTTCTAGATCACACAGAATAAACACTGCTTGCAATAATAAAAAAATAAAATAATACAGGGACCCAGTGAAGGAACTGTGAAATGGTTTTACCTTGCTGATTTCCATTTGCACAGGCCAGAAATAAACTGTGTCTGGTGATGAAGGTGTAAGTGAAGTTCCATCATGGAGCTGCTGTGATTAACATGTGGTGCAGAAATGCAGGTCGGAGGGTGGCAGCAGCAAGGTAAGGGGAACATAAATAATGCTGTTCCCTATAAATGATCTACAGGAATCCTGGTGTCCCCACCTCCATGGGAGCTGCAGAGAGATCTGCCCTGGAAGCATTGATCAAACCAAGCACTCAAGGAAACAGGTCTGGCTGGTGGAGACAGTGGATTATGGTCCAGCAGATGCCAACCCTGGTCATCATCCCAGGCAGATTTGGATACAAGGTGAATTTGGGTGAGTAGGGCATGGACAGTAGGTACAGAATGAGGCCTGTAGCCCCCATGGCTCCTCTTCTCCCTCCTGGTAAATCCTGGGGTGTTCCTTGAGGACAGTCTGGTGGCTCTTATGGAAAACAAGCATTGACAACTCCTCAGTGTAGTACAACTTGCAACAACATCGATGAGAAGCACAGGAAAAATAACAGAAATGAGGAGTCGCTGGATTCCGGGTTAATGTCCAGGATCATCAGTTGATGGGGTGGGTTTTTCTTCAGATTCCTTACTTTTGATTGACTGTCTGATTTCTATTTCAGTGGAGCTCTACCACACTTGCCTTCTGCTTCCCTGAGTGTGGTGAAGGACAGGGGAGAGAGGACTGGTCACAGCAGAATGTACTGTGAACCCTTTGCTGGGCCTTCCAAGGGGCTCCAAGGGGACAGGCAGAAAAGTGCACACAAGTCTTTTGCTGCAGTGCCTGCAGAAGCTGGGAGAGCTGGGGGTGTTCAGCCTGGGGAAGAGAAGGCTCCAGGGAGACCTTAGAGCCCCTTCTGGTGCCTAAAGTGGCTCCAAGAGAGCCGCAGAGGGACTTTGGACAAGGGTCTGGAGTGCCAGGACAAGGCGGAATGGCTTCACACTGCCAGAGGGCAGGGATTGATGAGATAGTGGGAAGAAATTCTGCCCTGTGAAGGTGGTAAGGCACTGGTACAGGTTTCCCAGAGAGGCTGTGGCTGCTCCATCCCTGGAAGTCCTCAAGGTCAAGTTGGATGGGGCTTGGAGCAACCTGGTCTAGTAGAAGGTGTCCCTACCTATGGCAGGGGGGTGGAATGAGATGAGCTTTAAGGTCCTTCCAACCCAAACCAGTCTGTGATTCCATTATATTAGCCCTTAGGCACCACTCAGCTGACTTTTTCCAGCCTTTATTGCATTGTCTTCATGTATTCACTCCTTGCACCTGGGGTTATTTTGCCCATGTGCACCAACATCACCTTCAATTCCTTTCTTTGACCTTTAGGTACCAGAGATCCCCAACCACCTCCCCAGCCCATTCCTGAGGTGCCTCCCTGGAACTGCTTTCTACATGACCATCACGACGAAACATCCCTGCTGTTCCTCCCCATGTACTCATGCCTCAAAAAAAATCAATCCATCCTTTTAATTTCCTTTGGTATCAGCTCTACAGATTCCCTTTTCTCCAAGAGATCAATATCCAAATGTCTGTGTGATTATTGCAGCTTTGTGAGTTTGCTGCTGGAGGTCACCTCCAGGCTTGTTCATAAATAAATCATAAAATGTTATTATTTATATAGTGTCAACAGTGTGATAAGTGCAACATAAGGCAAATTCACCGTGGCAGCCAACTTCCAATCTGTTTTCTCAGATCCAGCTAAACAGAGAGCTCTGTGCAATTGCTCAGCTCCTCTGGGAAGGGAGATTTAACCCCCTTGCAGTCAGGAGGGTTTTGCTCTTGATTTCCAGCCTATCTGATATTCAACCCTTGTGTCTCATCTCCTGTGGGAATGGGCTGGGAGCACCTCTGCAATCTCATTTTCCTCCCTTCACCCCTTCAGCTTGAGTCCTTATGTCTTATGGTCAATTTTCCTGGCTCAGAGACCACCTCACTGCAGCTGTGAGGATGTGTCAGGGATGGAAATGAGAGTTTGAGGCAGCTTCAGACAGGGAGATACCTTCCACTTCTCACCAGTCTGCCAAGAAATGAAGGCTGTAGGCAGCTTCCTGCCTCCAGCACTGTATGGGAATGCCCAAACCCTCTGAGCCTCTGCACGCATCGGAGCAGCCCTGGAGAGTGAGGGTTCAAGAAAGCATTTTGCTAGTACTGCATCACAAATGTCAGGGCAAATAGAGACTCCAATTAGGCAGAACCTCCTCTGGCCAATTAGACACTTCCAAGGAGTTTTTCCTACTGAATAAGTTCTTTTCACTGCTGGGACAGTGTCCTGTGAGAGAGAAGAGCACCAGATTGTTTATTTTAATTGTTTTATTTAGACTGGGTAAATATTAGCAGAAAGTGACCTTTAGCACCTACTAGCATGGGAGGAAATCCCTCCCTGCCCAAAGAAACCATTCCCAGAGCCCCTGAACCATTTACCTTCTGTTTAACTCACCAAGAAGGTATTTCACTCTGAAAGGGCAAACTGGGAACTTCAAAAGAACTCACTCCCAAACGTGATTTAGTGGAGAGGTGTCCAAATTTCTCCTCCACAATGGGAGAATGGATCAACTCAAAGAGCAGCTGCAGCCCTGATTTCACAATTTTATAGCACCTTTCAGTGCCTGAAGGGGCTCCAAGAGAGCTGGAGAGGGACTATGGACAAGGGTGTGGAGTGACAGGACATGGGGGAATGGATTCCCACTGACAGAGGGCAGGGATAGGTGGGATATTGGGAAGAACTTCTTCCCTGTGAAGGTGGTGAGGCACTGGCACAGGTTGTCCAGAGAAGCTGTGTCTGCCCCATCCCTGGCAGTGTTCAAGGCCAGGTTGGATGGGGCTTGGAGCAACCTGGTCTAGTGGAAGGTGTCCCAGTCCATGGCAGGGGCTTGTATGTCGTCCAGTCCCTGGGCGGGGCTGGAACTGGATGGTCTTTAAGATTCTTTCCAAGCCAAACCATGCTGTGATTCTATGATTCTTCTCACCAAGGCAAACCAAAGAGGTAATTTTTCTTGAGACTTGAGATTTAATTAAAACACAGCTTGAAAAAATATTCTAAAGGTTTTACAAGTGTTTTAAAGGTATGAAACTAAAATATTTCAACATTCAAGCATGAAGCCTTTTCATTTTTCATCTTAGAAGGGCTTTTTATTTCAGTGTCTTACGTACTGGAAAAGAAAACAGTCAAAATAGAAACAGAACATTTTGATTGACCAGAAGGTTTGGGGGATTTTCAGTGGTTCTCTCCAGGAGAGGCTGCAATGTTTTCTCTGACTCAGAAGAAGAACCTGATTTGAAAGTGTGGCGTATTTTCATGCTGAAATTGTGCAGCCCACCAGGGATTAGAGATGATTTACATACTGGGCTTGAGCGAAACACAGTGGAGGAACAACACAAATCATTTAATGCAGGAAATGGAAAGGATGTGACCAGTGACAGAACCCAAGGGAATGGCATGGAGCTGTGTTAGGGGAGGTTTAGGTGGATAATGGGAAAAGGTTCTTCCCCCAGAGGGTGGCTGGGCACTCGAATAGCTTCCCAGGGCAGTGGTCACAGTCCCAAGCTTGACAGAACTTCGGGAACATTTGGACAATGCATATGGTGGGACTGTTTGGGTATCCTGTGCAGGGCCTGGAGTTGGACTAGATGACCTTTGCAGGTCCCTCCCAGTTCAGGATATTCTATGATTTTGTGGTTCTATGATTCTATGATTGCTTTTATCTATCAAGACAATGATGGGCTGGAAAATTTTGCTTCTTATCTCCAGCTTTCATAAACAATGTGGAGATCTGTCAGCGCTGTCAAGTCATCATAGAATCCCAGACTGGTTTGTATTGGAATAGCCTCAAAGACCATCTAGTTCCACCTCCTGCCATGGGCAGGGACACCTTCTACTAGACTAGGTTGCTCCAAGCCCCATCTAACCTGACCTGGAACACTGCCAGGGATGGGACAGCCACAGCTTGTCTGGGCAACCACCCTCATAGGGAAGAATTTCTGCCTAAAATTTAATCTAAGCCTGCCTATTTTCAGTTTAAACCGAGCTCTCAGCTTGAGTGCCAAGCAGTGCAGCCCACAACATCCCCTGGCCCAGTAGCAAAGAGATGAACCTGTACAAGCTCAGGGGACACAGTTTAAAAAATTTGATGTTCCAGACTTGGTTCATGGGATACCAATTTTTCTCCCCTCTTCTCTCCACTGACTTGCTCCTCAGGCTGTTGCCCATGACATGGTCTCTATGAATTTTCTGCCTATAAGACTGAGCTGGAAAGAAAAACAATCCTTCAGCCCTAATTTTTTTTCTTTTCTTTTGAAGCACCTCAATGCCCCCTGCATTGCAGCTCTGCAAATTAATCTCCTGAATGCTCATGCACACACAGAGTTGGTATCAGCCTGCACATGAAAACCAACCCAGTGCAGACAGGAGGGAGACTCAGGGGGGAAACACAGCCAGAGATCGATTGGCTCGAGTCAGTGTATCAAAAGCACTGGAGAGAATCCCATCAATAAGTTACAAACCACAAAACAGCTTTACCTCCCTCCCTCCTCAAACATTTGATCAGTGAATATGAAATACACAAAGGTCATGGGGTGAAAAGCAGCTGCACGAGGCAGTTGGCATCTCTGTGTGGTAGTTAATGGAGAAGAGAAGCAGACAAAGCAGGGATAGGGGAAGAAACCTGGAATGTCAAAGAGCTTTTCGATAGAATCTCAGAATTGTTTAGGGTTGAAAAAGCCCTCTGAGATTCAGTCCAACCATTCCCCTAGCACTGCCAAGGCCACCACTAAACCATATCCCCAAGTGCCACATCCACATGGCTTTAAAATACCTCCAGGGATGGTGACTCAGGGCTTGACAACCCTTTCCATGAAGAAATTTTCCCTAATATCCAATCTAAACCTCCCCTGGCACAACTTGAGACTGTTTCCTCAAGAAAGGATAAAAGAGAACCTCATCAGCATCCCTGATAGAAAGAATGGATCATACTTGCAGGCACAGATACCTATGGATGTGAGCAAACACCTTCATCACTCCTGCTCCAGCTATGCCTCCTGTTCTCCAGGAAAATGATCTTTCCAAAATGTTGTGTGCCACAAACCTGGGGAATATGAAGTGCAAGGAGGGCAGGTAAGGAAAAAGCTATAGGACAGCAAGAGAGGATTTTCTCAACCTCGTCATCCTGATCACCCAAGAGAGTGACTGGGCTGGAATCTATCTGTTGAATTTGCCAATGGAGCTGATTACAGCCAATCTGAATAAAAATTCCATTACTTTCCAATGTGGGTGCTGCTGCTCTGCTGCTGGGCACAGCATTCAGCAGGGACAGTGAAATGGCATGAGCATCTTTGAGCCTTGTTGCCTCTTCATCAGCACTACCAGGAGGGTTTCAACCCTGGATATGACTACTTGGATTAGGTTTAATGTGCAGGAGAGCTCTTGGGTGTGACAAACAATATTCATGTCAGCCAAGACTGGGAGAGGAATGCTCTGAGGAGTGACAGGCGGCAAAGAAGGAGTCCTGAAAGATTTGGTCCTGTAAGACAAGAAAGAAATATCAGAAATGCTAAACACAGAAGCAAAAAGCCGATGAGCTGCGTGACACATTTGGGTGAAACCCACAGCAACAATCCCTGTCTGTACGTCAGGCACTTTCTAGGTGAGAAAAATAGGATTGAAATGGAACTTGAACCAAGTAATTGCATATTTTATCTGCTGTTTTCAGTCTTGTTAGTTCAAAAAGAAAAAAACCAGACCAAAACCAACAACCACCTCCTTTGTCTTACTGTGTTAAGTGTTTTGCCTTCTCAAATCAATGAAAATGAAATTCCTTTTTCTTCTTCAGTCTTCTCCCAGCTATTCTGTCTCCTGTGCCAGGGAGGGCTGTGAATACATTAACATATAGATGCACCTGATCACTGCCCGAGTTAAAGACATGGAGCTTTCCCCAGAACAGGCTGCCTGGTGCAGCTGCAGCAATTATCACTTCACCAGTCTCAGAGACAGCAAAATTGGTCTGGGACATGAAAAAAAGGAGATGGAAAGAAAGAGATTCGTGTCTTCAGCTAGGCGATGGCTCTCAACACAGAATAAAGGTTTATTGAGATTTGAGCTTTATCCTCCACATGTCTCCAATGCCGAGTGAGCAGATCAGAATAGAGAAATTCAGCTCACAGTTGTTGTGGTCCAGCTGAGATTTTTTCCTTTTCAAAGCTTGGGATGAGGTATTTTTTACCCAGGTAGTTAAATATCTCAGGTTTGGTTGGATTTTATATAGAGGTGTCTTGTATCTGTGGTGACTTGCTCTTTTCCCCACAGGAATGTCATGGTAGGACCATGGTTACAGCACAGGTGCTACACTAAGAGGTGTGGAGGCTGTGACTCCAGCAGTTGGGCCCAAGGTTGGAGCCAGAAACCCATAAAATAGATTTAATGAAGATGTTGTGATCTTCTGTGCATGGAGATTGAATTGGGCTGCAAAGTCAAGCGGACAGGAATGAAACCACCTTTGGAATCATCCCCTTGTGCATCCTGCCTGGAAATAGAGAGAGCTCCAGGGAGACCTCCTAACCCTTCCAGCACCTAAAGCAGCTCCAAGAGAGCCGCAGAGGGACTTCAGACAAGGGTCTGGAGGGACAGGACAAGGGGGAATGGCTTCCCACTGCCAGAGGGCAGGGATTGATGAGATATTGGGAAGAAATTCTGCCCTGTGAGGGTGGTAAGGCACTGGCACAGGTTTCCCAGAGAAGCTGTGGCTGCCCCATCCCTGGCAGTGTTCAAGGCCAGGTTGAATGGGGCTTGGAGCCACCTGGGCTGGTGGAAGGTGTCCCTGCCCGTGGCAGGGAGTTGGAACTAGATGGACTTTATAGTCCCTTCCAACTCAAACCCTTCTGTGATTCTATGATTGACCAAGGATATGACCAAGTGGAATAGGTCTTTTTGCAAGATCCTTGTGCATTTTCTTCTTGATTTTTTTTTGTTTCAAATGGATCCAGGGAGTTGTACCACATGAGAAAAACCCTCTGCCTTCCTGCAGCCTCTAATGTCTGCAGGCTGTGTGGCTGCAGAGGGTCTCTAGCCCATCCAAAATGCTTATCTCTAACCAGGCACCAGCCCAGCTACATAAATGAAGCACAGATGCAGCTCACTCCCTTCTCCTCTCTGGGGGAATTTGGCATCCCAGGTGGGATGCTAACGGCAGGATCTGTCACTGACTCATTGTTTATAGTTCTTAAAAGCCAATAAAGCTGCTACACAAAGAGAAAACCACACCACACACCATTGGTGCCATGTGGCTCCTCAGCCACAGCCAGACAGTGCATCCCTCTGCCAGGCTTGGAGCCTTGTCCTGTCCCCCTGTTCCCTCTCCAACACTTCCCCTCCTTGAGCCAGGAGAGCTTCTTCCATGGCCAGTGGCTCCAGAATCCTCTTCACGTCCTTGCTGGATGTGGATCAGCTTGCAGCATGCACTAGGGGCTTTCAAGAGAGGAAATTCAGGAAAATAACAAAAAACAAACAAAAAAAAAAACCCAACCCCCCCTGAAAATTAGGAAACAAATCTATTTTTACCCTTGCTATACAAGCAGAAGTTAATGCTAAGGGAGTTTGCAGGCCTGGATAAAAAGAGGGAGGCTTAAAGAAAGACTGAGCAGGAACAACCTCTGGTTTAATGAGAAAAGCTTCAGAGATGCTGCAGAATCAGATTAATTAATCAAACTAATTAAATGACTGCAAGATAGACTAGTAGCATGGTGCAGGGAAATGAAGGGGAAGAGAAGAGAGACTGGAAATTCTGTGTTCTCTTTCTAGAAAGATGTTGAATTTTGTTACTCAGGCAGGTTTTAGCTGTGACCTGCTCAGAAATCCTTGTTGTTGTGCAGACACAACAGCCTGTCCTTATTGACCAGGAATTCCTACAAAAGAAAACTCTTTGAGCAAACCCTTCCTTAGGATTTAAGTTGTATTCTTAATGGGCATTTGAATGAGAGTTATCACCCTGATTTTGCCTTCCATTATGGAAACAAGCAAGGCAGTGTGTCATAAATTAGTTACTTTTCCTTCACAAAGAGGACATTTACAATTTACTGTCCCTGTTGATATCCTGCACTGCCTGGTAATGAAATATTTAATGCCAAGGTCTTTATGCAACCCTCTGACTTGCCAAGACCATGAGGGTGTGAATGAGAGTATTAATTTCTTTCTTCTGCTGTAGCAGAAGAAAGAAAAGGCCTGGAGAGGTCAGGGAAGCATCTCTGGAGGAGCTTAGGTGCAGCAACAGCAAAACATTTGTGATGAATATGTTATTTCCACAGAAATGAGGCGTCCAGTGAACCAAGAGTAGTTTCATTGCCTGGCTGCAGTGGTGAGGGGCTCTGTGCTGATTATCACAGAATCACAAAAGGGTTTGGGCTAGAGGGGACCTTCAACATTATCTAGTTCCAATCCCCTGCCATGGGCAGGGACATCTTCACCTAGACCAGGTTGCTCCAAACCCCATCCAACCTGGCCTGGGACACTTCCAGGGATGGGGCAGCCACAGCTTCTCTGGGCAACCTATGCCAGTGCCTCAATGCCCTCACAGCAGAGAATTTCTTCTCAATATCCCATCTTACCCTGCCCTCTGGCAGTGGGAAGCCATTCCCCCTTGTCCTGTCACTTCAGGCCCTTGTCCAAAGTCCTTCTCCAGCTGCTTTAGGTGCTGGAATGTGCTAGAAAGTCTCCCTGCAGCCTTCTCTTCTTCAGTATTAGCAAACCCAATTCTCTCATCTTTTCTTCCAAGAGGAGGTGCTCCAGCCCTGAGACCTGGGGAATCTGCCCCTGGGGAAAAAACCTCCACAATCAGCTCAAAGCTGCCACTTGATATTCAATAGCTATGTAGCCACTTTTTTTTCCATCAAAATCCCTCTATGTGTCAGTGTGTGGCTCCAAGGCAGTTTTTCCTGGCTGTGAAGGTGGAGCAGCCAAGGAAGGGATAACCTCTCTGATCTCTGAATGACCAAGTAATATCTTACTCTGCCCCCAGCCATTAGAGCATCAACATGGACAAGGCTGCACTTACACAGGTTTTTATGGAGATGCAAATCCTAAGCATTGCTTTTCCTATAGGTTTCTGCCCATGGAAGGAATTATATTAATTTTTTTTGCATTGATCTAATCCATCCAGTTTTCCCCTCAGGCAGCTGAGCTCCTGAGTCACTTGTAACTCAGCAAAGGATGTCATGGCCAGTCATGCCAACCCAAGTCCAGCTTCAAAATAAACATGACCTGACCCAACCTCCTATCATTAAGAGGAGCTTTGCTCTATTCCTCTTCTAATCTCAAGTGGGATTGGAGGAAAAATAATCTTTTTATTTCCCTATGTCCTGTCTAGTTTCATAAATTATTCATATAATTTCTGGCTTCTCTGAGCTGAAACAGGCTCAGTTTAAAGCAGTTATTATTCTCTGTGGGCCAGATCTTCCACAGATAAAAGGATGGTTCTTGTTCACTTTATTCACAGATTTTGAGGCTGAAAGGGATCATTGTGTTTGTGTAATTGGACCCCCAGAATAATTCAAGCCGTGGGATTTAGCTGAATTAATTTGCATTTCAAACGTGGAGGTTTCAGAATGGAAGATCCTACGAATGGCCATGGTGGAGCAAGCTGAAGCTTCCCTTAGTCCCAGATCCTGGCTGCCCCTGGACAATAGCAGAATGTTACAGCAGGCACAGAGGAGTCCTTCCCTGGACACCCTCCAACATGCAGCTCTCTGTGGCTCAGTGGATGCCAGGGATATACTGGATGCTCCTGTGTTTGAGTTGGCTGATTCCTTTTGAACCCATGGAAAATGTTTTCTTCCACATCAATCTACCCATTGCACTGCTTTAAACCCTCCTCTGTGCTGGTTTTGAATCAAGCAACTATAATCTCAGTTGATGACCTGAAACTGGTGCACCACAACAGTGTAGATGGTCACTGACCTCCTCCATATGCCTCTTCTTGAGAACACAGCCTGCTCCATTGGTGGTGAAAGGAGTCCCTGGTGCACCTTGTGTGTGCCAGCTGCCATCTCCCTCTCCACTGCCTCCAGAATGTCCCTTCCACAGCCCCTCTAGGCCAGGAGACCTCTTCACCCCTCAAATTTGATCAACTGCACCAAATGTGGTGCTGGGACCTGATGGTCAGTATGGAAACTGTTCCCAGCTCCAGGAATGGTGATCAGCTTGATCTTCCCAAGCTGTGTCAGGGGAGGTTTAGGTTGGATATTCAGAAAAGGTTATTTTCCCAGAGAGTGGTTGGGCACTGGAACAGCTCCCCAGGGCAGTGGTAATGGCTCCAAGCCTGACAGGGTTCCACCAAGCCCTTAGCCTTCACACCCCTTCCTGCTTCTCAGTAGTTTTTATCAATTTTCTTCTAAAAAGAGAAGGATAAAAGGTCCCATTTCCCTGGATAGCCACACTCTGTACCTGCTTCTCCTGAGGGCATCACAAACATCCAACTGGTGCCCAACCAAGCCCCACCTGCAGATCCCCTGTATGACAAGGGCCGTTGCAGCATCACCAGCTAAGCCATGATAACCACTTACACCAGGCACATTCCAGCCAAATTCATGTCTTCCCAGCAATATCCTGCTCTCCACTTTACAACCAGGATCATATTTTGGAATGAAATCCCCCAAAACAAATAAACCACAAAAAATGCAAAAGGCTCGCTCATAGTTCACTTATATTTCTCTCCCCACCTTTTCAACCCAGTATCTTCCATTCCTATTCCTCCATCCTTCTAGGAATGCTTTTCTTGTCTCTTTTTGGCTGATCACCAGGTTTATAGCTGTAAGACAGTGAGATCATATGGGAGAAACCGACCACCTTATTGCAGGAATCCAAAAGGATAACCCCCGACAGATGTTCCCCCTTCTCAGTGCCAAAGGCTGTGGAGCTCTGCAGCAAAGGAGAGTCTTGCAATGCTGCATTTTGGGCTTTATTTCAGGAAATCCCTTGGGTGTATCCTTTATTTTAAGGACATGCTTAACTCCTTCCCCTGGACAGGTTTTCTTTCCCCAGTGAGAGCCGAGGAAAACATCATCTTCGATTTCCAGGGTTTTCACGTGGAATTTTTCATAAGCCATGAACTAGGTAAAAGTGCTTTTAATTTCTTATCAACAAAAAAGTTTCTGTGGTTAATAAAATATAACTCCACCTAGAAGGATCCAAGGCATCCTTTGATTCCTCCTCAAGCAGGAATTGAGCTGCTTTGAGCCGTCCTTGAAGAGGAGCAGTGGAAAGGGACAAAATAACTTTATACAGCTGCTGGCCATAAATTATTAAAACCTTTATGAATACAACATATTATCTATCCTGGTGCCTTCAGGCATTTTCTGTTCCTTTTGTGCTTTCAAAGCAATTAATCTTGCAACTGCTCATCACTTTCAGATCCAGTCTTACAAGTCTGGAGAATGTGTGAAAATGGCAGGAATTGGAGTGAGCCAGCAGTGGAGGAGCTGAGGATCTGCCCTGCCTACCAATGGGGGCTTGCAGGATGGGGCCATCTTCAGTGGGATGTTTGCTGGGGTTTTCTATCAGAAACTGCAAGTTTCTCATGTTGGGACTCTCATCCTTTTCTTGGAGAGCTGCTCCTGGCTGTTAAAAATGCATCTTCCTTGCCAGCCTGTTCCTCCTCCTTAGATTACTCCCAGCTCTCTCATCTGTGCCACCCTTAAATCATTCATTTCCTGCTCACAGCCCTTGTCTACTTCCCAAGTGCCAAGCAGAAAATTGTGCTGCTTTTTTCTTTCTTGTCATAACCCCAAAAAATCAAAATCTTCATTTATTTCTGGGCCTGACAGAAATGTTTCGCTTGACATGAAACCACATGGGCCCCTATACAGCACACAGAGCTCAGCTCTGCACAGCCTTCCTGCTTCTATGTCTCCTGGTGGGAGATGTGGAACAGGATGCTGCCCTAGAGCTCTGCCCAGGGATATCCCAGACTCCTAGACAGAGGTCAGAGCTGAGGGATGCTCTTCTCCAGCTCTCTGCTGACATTAAGGTAATTTTGTGTGAGTAATGAAAGAGAAAAGAGAAGCATGTTTCCATTTTTTCTCTTTTCTGGGAGAATGTTCTGTCCTATCAGACCGAGCTGTTCCCAGCAGCACCTTGGAGAACAGTTAAGTGCTTCACACTTGGTTGAACAGCTCGATCAAGACAGACCATGAGAGAGCCTTGATCCATGTTAAGAGAAGACAGCCTTGTTGCCATGGCAAGGGAGAAGAGGGTTAAATTTAAGCCCTGGTGCATGGATTGTAGGGAACCTCAGACTGTCCCTATAGGCTGCAGTGTGGGGTTGAAGGTATCCTATGGATCCACAGAGGCAAGTTGGTGCAAGCCACCACTGACATTCCCAGGAAAACAGGGCTCCACCACTTGCTCTAGCAACCTCTCTGCCCAGATTCTGCAGGGCTTTTGCCTGCCAAAAATAATTTGGCTTGAATTTGTAAATAGTCTGAGACCTTAATTTTGGCAAATTAATCCTTGCTGAGAAGGCTTCTCCTGGCTCCAGCACAGCTCGTGGAAGCTGGGCTGCTCCAAACGCTGTCATGGTGACTTGCAAAACCTCCTCCAAGCAGCACAGGAGGAGAGCCTATGGCTCGGGCAGGGCTTCTCACCACGGGGATGTTGGATCCATCAGCCAAATCCCATGGAGAGCTGAAGATCTGCTCAGCTGCAAGGTGCAGATCCAGCCTGATGGATGACATATGGAGTGTTTGTATCCTGCCCTGAAAGGAAGGTCAGAAGGGGATGAGAAGGAGCCGCTAGGTTTGCAACAGGATCTTGTCCTGGGGAAACCCCTGGCAATTGGGAGGTGATTCCACAGCTCTTTAGGAAAAGGACAGGCTGCATGGAGAAGTGTTTGGGAGGGAGAAGTGGTGGTTGTGGCAGTTCCTGCCCAGCTGGTGCTGTCCTCGCCGGGAGCCAGACCGTGCAGAGCAGCAGTGCTGGGGCAGTGGGGTGTGCAGAGCAGCCAGGAGATGGAGCCCACAGACAAGGCATCACACGTTCCACCCTCCTGCCATGGGCAGGGACACCTTTCACTAGACCTCGTTGCTCCGAGCCCCATCCAACCTGGG
>NW_008690616.1:22544-26976 GCF_000695815.1 Acanthisitta chloris | reverse complement strand
GTGCATCACCCTCACAGGGAAGAATTTCTCCCCAATATCCCATCTTACCCTGCCCTCTGGCAGTGGGAAGCCATTCCCCCTTGTCCTGTCACTCTAGGTCCTTGTCTAAAGTTGCTCTCTGGCTCTCTTGTAATCTCTCTTTTAGGGATGGAGCCTGCTCTCCCCCACGGTGGATACAGACGAGCAGCCTGGTGTGTGGGAGCTCTGCTGAGGGGCAGCTCTGGGCATGGCTCGTGCCACCTCTCCATCTCTTCAAGAGTCCCCCAGGTCCAAACAAAGAGCCACTGATGGCCTCTTCTTGCTGGTGATCTCCACACCCCTGACTGTCACATGTATCCAAGGACCCAAATGCAGCCCCATTACACAGTGTCACAGGCACACACCAGGTCATGGGTGGGCTCAGCCCACACATCTGTCCCGAGTAAAGGGACAGATGTGCAGGTCTCATGTCAAAACACAGGGTCCCCCACTGTGTGGTCACATCCCACTCATCTTGTGCTGAGGGCTGGCTTTGGGGTAGACCTTGTCATGAAACCAAAAACAGGAAGAGCATCATTCCCCAGAGTCCCCATGGGGTTTGTGGCCTCACCCTGCAGTTTGTGGTCCAGCACAGCTGGAAGGTTCCCTGCTGCTGTCATCTCCATCAAATACACCCAGGGTGGCACCGACCTGATTTTTCTTCCTGGTAGATAAGTAGTAGTGTCTCTGCCTATGCTCTGTCTGCAGAAGCAGCAGTCATGGCTGTGGTTGTAACACAAACCAGCTTCCTCCTCCTCCTCCTCCTCAAAAGCTTATTTGCTCCCACCACAGACAAAGAGATGTGTCCTGCTGTGACAAGCACACAGACAGGATTTGGGAGCTTCCACATCATTACCTCCTGGCTCAACAAGACAGCGTGAGATATGGAGACAGAAAAACATCCCTGAATTTAGGACCATCCTTCCTGCAGAAGCCTGTAGGTGCCTCTTGCCATGGTTGGGTACACAGCTGCGCTGGGTCAGCATCCCGAGGCAGCTGATTCTCCAACACAGAACCACCCCAGTGGAAGACCATGTGTGCAAGTCTGTGATTAAGCCTTCTTTGTTTCATCATCCATAACACACTCATGCCTCCCTTCAGAAAGCAGCATTTATTGGCTATTAGACCTGCTCATGCTGTTAAGAAACCAAAAAGAAGGAAAATCCTTTGCAGAGCCCAAGGACCTGATTTGGGGTTCAGGTATGATCACTAATATCCTACTAAGCCACAAGGACTAGATTTCACCAAATGTTCTCTTACCCTTTCCACAGGAAATCAGGATTTTCTTGGTCTAGGACATCTGCCCAGTGCTATCAGATGCTCTGCAGCAGAGCAGCAGGACCAGGATCCACAACTCAAACTCCTTACCCTCATTTCAGCCATTACTATGGTGTGTGTCAGTGAAACTGTCCAAGTGGGATCACCCACATCTCTTCCTCAGCTTGACAAACAGCTCCTCTCTTGACTATGAGGATGATCTGTGCAGGGAAGTGGGAGCAATGGTCCCATCCCCAGCACATGGGAGCTTGGATCCAGACCAGCCCCAGTATAAAACCTCTCCTGGAGATTCCTGCTTCCCGCAGCTCCCTCTGGGGAGGATCACCCCGGCACATCCCGCCCGTGGGGCCCCTGCTCATAATGCCCTTTTATAAGGCTTCACAAAGCCCTTCTTGGTTCATCTCCAGGCTGCTCCGAAGGGTTGCCAAGGGTGTCTCTGCAAACAATGAGAGGCCTCTGTTTGTAAGGCGACTGTGGTCACAAATGCTTTATTTGTGACCTCCAAATGAAAATAGCTTCTTCTTTCCCAGCAGATCTCCTTCTGCCCTGTCTTCAAGTCACATCTGGTGGCTGAAGCACGCAAGGGCCCTTCAGCGAGCAGTGTGGCAGCCACAGAGCTGCTGGGGGGAGTGAGCTCTCTCCCCTTGCTGACACCCTTCCAGCTGAGTCCTGTCACAAACTTTTTTCATGCTTGTGGAGCCCAAAAGGCTCAGAGAACACGTGGCATCACCTGGAAATGCCATTCACAATGTAATTCTGTCAAGTGATTCAGCAAGGTGGATGGAAATCCTTCTGGACGCCTTGGGATGTGGGTCTTCCTCAACCATGCCAGCAGACCAGGAGAGGTCCCAGTGAAAGGTTCTTGGAGAGTGGTCAAATATATCTCCCAGTTGAGGCCAGGGCTGCACAGGCACATGGAACACTTCCCATCTGCAGGGTGCAGCTCCAAAAATCATCAAGGCACTCAGCTGCAGAAAATTGATGCCACCAAAAGGATATGGAGTCTCCAAGCTTCTGCAGGGCTGAGAGGTTTCAGAAGGGCCTTGCAGGGAGAGAATTTACTATGCAGATGAATACTAATTATATTAAATAAATGAAAGATTTACTGTTAAATTCTTCGCTATGAGCGTGACGAGATACTGGACCACGTTCAAAGAAGCTGTGGCTGTCCCATCCCTGGAAGTGTTCAAGGCGAGGCTGGATGGGGCTTGGGGCAACCTGGTCTAGTGGAAGGTGTTTCTGCCCATGGCAGGAGGTTGGACCTAGATGATCTTTAAGGTCCCTTCCCTTGATTCCATGACTTCCTGAGCTCTGTTTCCCAGAGGCCAGAAGAAAAAGAGCCTTATGAAAGTCACATTTCTCCTCCCAACTTCAGCAGTTATGTGTGGATCACATTCTGAAAACTCATCATTATTGATTTTGTTCCCAAAGACACTTTTGGGGTAGGGCAGGAGGAGACTTGATGTTGGACTATACTTAAAAGCCCTCACATCACAGTCAGGCCACCTTAAGAGCATGGAGAGACAGGGTGAAGCCTGCCCAGATATAAATTCCTCTCTAACCACAATCTGCACCGAGACTTCCACCCCTAATCACTGTCCTGCTTTGAAGGTGGTTGTTAGCAAATATTAAGCATCTTCATGGAGGCAGGTAGGTGAAGCAAGAGCTTTTTCCAGAGCTCAAAGCACCAAGGCATGTGTCCCTTGGAAGTGAAGGTCTATGTGGTCCACCAAGGGGGTGGTAGGAATGGTTTGGGGCAGGGGCAGGCAGAAAACTGAGGGATACATGGCTCCACTGAGGAGCTGAAGGACATGGGGACAGTTGTTTGCCTCAACATGGTGCCAAGGCTAAGACAATGCCTGGTGAGTGCAACCCATCCTGGGCATCCTCAGGCCAGAGGGAGGAGGACATAGAGCAGTGCAGGTAGAGCATAGGCAGCTCACCGACACAAAGCATGCTCTGGCTTCCCAGATTTCCAGGATCCCAGACAAACCCCACAGCCTGCAGGTGACAGAGCAATGGGCCTCAGTATTTATAATGAATTTAAATATAAGAGCTGCAAGATGGTTGCTGTAGAATAAAACAATCCTACCAAAGACAGTAGAGATGCAGAGCTCCTCAGGACTAACCTGCCTCTCTTCTGTGCTCCTTACCACAAGCCAGCTGAGCTCTGCTCTTTTCCCAGTCATCCCTACACAGTCAGTGCATCAATTCCTTGTTTTCAGATCTCCAGACTGAACATGGGCTGAGGAAAACAGTGCTATTTAAGAGAACTTGTCTAGAAGTGGCCATATAAAAATAAATTTTGAAGGGATCCTGTAAAGTCTTCTACTCTCTTGGCAGTGGTGAGGATGGCAGAGAGTACAGACAGAGGACAGACAGACTTCCTAGAGATTCACAGCCAAAGGACATGGTGCAAGTTGCAGGAAAAAGAAATCCAACTGGATCTAAGGAAGGAATAATGCACCATGAGGATGATGGAACAGAGGAACAGGAGCACAGCATGGTGCAATCACCACCTTCATGCTCAAAACCCCAAGACAACCTGACCTGACTTGGAGGTTGGCTCTGCTTTGGGGAGGGGTTGGACAGGAGACCTCAGAGGTACCTCCCAGCCTCAGGTATTTTATGAATCTATGTATCAAGGTGAAACCACTGATCACTGATTCAGGTGCATGAATGCTTGACCCACCCTCATCTACAGTGTGTCTTGAGTTGTTCTTTATACTGCCTAGGTGGAAATGCTACATTCATGGTTGGACTCAAAGATCTTAGAGCTCTTTTCCAACCTAAATATTTCCATGATTCTGAATCTGACCATATTACAACCTGCCTGATCTCCAAACCAACACACAAAAGCTTGACCAGGCTCTTTGCAGCTTCTTGAAGCCACTGACTGCCAGAGCAGCACTTTATGTTCATTTGCTAAATTAACAATGTCTCAGATAAGGTTGTAATTTCCTGCCTGGTTGCAGAGGACCTTCTCATCAGGGTCTCTCCTCTGTGCTGTCACTGCCCCGTGATCATCCAAGGCCATTCCAGAGGACATCACCACAACCTCTGGTGCGTAGGGAAGTGTGGAGTCAGCAGATACACAGCAGTCAGTCAGTCCCCCAAACCTGACGGATGAATCATG
>NW_008690616.1:0-22527 GCF_000695815.1 Acanthisitta chloris | reverse complement strand
GGGTTTCCTGGGAAGAAGGAACAGTTTCACCCTTGGGCTTTGAGGGAAGGGTATCAGGGCTGTTCAGGCATGGAAAAGGCACTGCTTGGAGCAGGAACATGTGCAGCTACCTGCATTGACTTTCTGCCAGCACACAGACTCTCATGCTGGATTTGAGCCAAACTCAGGCTTTGTTTTCCATGGCTGAACTGCTAAGCCTGGGAGAGTCGAGAACTCCGCTCTGCAGGCAGAGAGATCCAGGGATGAAAAATTTATGAGCACTTGTTGCTGCACACTCACAGAATCACAGGCTGTGGAAGGGAACACAGTGGGTCATCTGGTCCAACCTCCCTGCTCAAGCAGGGCCATCCCAGAGCATATGGCACAGGATTGCATCCAGGTGGTTTTGGAATATCTCCAGTGAGGGAGAACCCACAACCTCTGGGTAATCTGCTCCAGTGCTTGGTCATTCTCACAGTGAAGAAGTTCTTCCTTGTATTCAGGTGGAACTTCCTGTGCATCAGTTTCTGCCTGTTGCTCCTTGGTTTATTAGTCTGCAATACTGAGCACAGCCTGGCTCCAACATCTTGGCACCCTCTTTCAGATACTTGTATACATTAATGGGATCCCTGTCAGTTGTCTCTTCTCAAGGCTGAACAGGCCCAGCTCCCTCCACCTGTCCTCAGAAGTGAGGTGCTCCAGTCCCTTAATCACATTTGTTTTCTGTCACGGGACCTGATCCAGGAGCTTCACGTCTCTCTTGTACTGAGGAATCCAGAACTGGACACAATACTCCAGATGTGACCTGATGAGGGCTGAGTAGAAGGGCAGGATCACATCTACTCAGCCCTTCACTCGCGTGACCAACACCGAGGATATGTTTTCCCTGTCTCACTCCCTGAAGAGCAATATCACTACTAATTAATCTAAACAGCTGAACACATGCTTCCCTCTTAGGGAACGACAAACAAAACCAGATGACACATGGATGAAAAATCAGGTGGTGACATGCTCTGAGCAACATTGTTTGATGATAAAGAGATACCATCACAGCAGGATGGATTGTCCTGCAATAAAAAATCAGGCCCAGGAGTGAGTGACTTGGCTTGCAGATTCAGCTCTTGAGCAACCCTGATATGGGCTTAAATAAATCACTGCAAGAAATCATCGGGGCTGAGAATGGACCAGAATCCACAACTGGGTGTGGCCAAACATCATTCCCACCAGGTCATCATTAACTTGTGTGATGAGTTTAGTGGCCTCCCTAGACTGGACAGGCTGCTTCAGCAAAGCTGTTGGGAGTAATTATCTTACAGAATCATTAAGGTTGGAAAAGACCTCTGAGATCATCAAGTCCAACCTGTGACCTAACACTACCACATCAGCTAGACCATGGCACTAAGTGCCGGGTCCAGTCTCTCCTTAGACACCTCCAGGGATGGTGACTCCACCACCTAGTATTATCAGGAGGATTTAGTGACAGAGATTGAACCCTTCCCTCCCCATAAAGTGCAGAGCCATGGTAGATAGGTTGGGTGGTGGATGAGCTGCTTGGACACAGAATTGTTCTGCTGGCAAGTCCTCCAGGGCCTCATTTATATATAAAATGAACTTATTTATATTGGGAATATTCCTTCCTGACCCACAGCAAGGGGTGACTGATTTTTGGCACAGAGAAGAGTGCTGAGGCACAGCAGCCTGTGGCTCTCCGAGCTCAGATGTGCCATCAATCCACAATCCTTTACTTTGGACCGGTGTGGCACAGGGAACTCACTGAAGAATTGGAAAGATTCCTCTTCAGATTATGCTGAATCCATTATTTTACTCCATTACTTTGTTAATTGCTGCACTTGAATATTGTGGAGGAAAGATGCGCATCAGTGGATTTATATTTTGCAGACATGCCTTCCCTTCCTCTCTGCTCTCCAGGGTTATTGAGAGAGGAGTATTGTGCTGAGGGTTCATGTCAGCAGGAGAGAGACTGGGATGATGTGACTGCTGGTCCTAAATATTGAGCCAGCTCAGACCCAGGCTGGGGGGTTGTGGTTGATCACAGTGACCCAAAATGTGCAGTTCACCTTATCAGTCCCACAGTAGGGATGTCCTCTTCAGAGTGGCACAACCAGCATGTCCTCTGTGGTTGCAACCTTGGATGCTGATGCAAAAGTGCATAAAATGGTTTGGGTTGGAAATGACCTTAAATACCATCTAGTTCAAAGCCCTGCCATGGGCAGGGACACCTTCCACTAGACCAGGTTGCTCCAAGCCCCATCCAACCTGGCCTGGAACACTTCCAGGGATGGGGCAGCCACAGCTTCTCTGGGCAACCTGTGCCAGTGCCTCACCACCCTCACAGGGAGGAATTTCTTCCCCATGTCAGATATATCCTTGCCCTCTGTCAGCTTGAAGTCATTTCCCTTTGTGCTGTCACTCCAGGCCCTTGTCCAAAGTCCCTCTCCAGCTTTCTTGGAGCCCCTTTAGGCACTGGAAGGTGCTAGAAGGTCTCCCTGGACCCTTCTCCCCTCCAGACTGAACACAGCCAGCTCTCCCAGCCTGTTCATATTACTAATACCTAGCATAAGATAACAAGTTGTCTTCATGCAGAGAAATATCTTCTTTCAGGGTAAGTATCCTCCTCCAGGGAAAATTACAGCCATTTGCCTTCAGGCTGACCTTCAGGTCCCCTCTGGTCTCCTCACCAATGGGGGTGTCTTTATTAACCCCCTGAAAATCTCAGCCCTGACTCCCACATTATTCTTTGCAGCAGTGTCCTAAATCTGGGCTTGTCAGAGACCTGATGGTCAGTACAGTTCAGCTGGGAGGCAGGATAAATCCCCCATCATTTCTATCACATTTTGAAGCTCACAGGGACTACCAGGAGCCACTGCTTGGAGATGGGAAGCAAGAGGAAAAATTGTTGCCTTAGAGAGATACAGGGAGTAATGAGGAAGCACTGCGATATGGCAGAGGTGTCTGCAGCACAGGGCCCTGCTGTCAATCTGCATGTAGGCACAGATAACAGCCCTGTGCATGCTGGAGATAAATCCCATCTGTGGCTGCCTGGGTGTGAGATTTGGATGTAGGACATGGGTGTAAGAGCAGGAGCCAGGCATTGTATCATTTTAGCAGTGCCAGGACATTGGGCTGAACTCAATGTGCAGTGAACATTTCCAGTGAGAGGTTGTATGTTACCCAACATGACAATCCTTGATTCATTGCTAGAAGTGTTCAAAGCCAGACTGGATGGGGCTTGGAGCAACTGGTATCCCTGCCCATGGCAGGGAGTTGGAACTAGATAATCTTGAAGTCCCTTCACACCCAACCCATTCTGTGATCATTCTAAGATTCTATGATTCTGATGGTCAGGGATACCAAGGGTGGTGTGGGTGCTGGAGATGTGGAGGAAGATGCATCACCAGCACTTGTAGACACTCAGGGCTGAAGGAAAGACAAGGCAAGGAATTAAAAAAACAAAAACAAAAAACCCACCCCCCCAAAAAAAACACAAAAAAGCCCCCCAAAAACCCACCAAATGCACAAGTCTTGTATTAATCCTGCATTAAGCTTTGGAAATTCCTGACTCCAGGGTAGGAGAGTGTTAAGAGAAAGCTCTGAGCCAGGCCTGGAGTCTCTGACTACATGAGATGCTCCCAAGGATGAGCTGAAATCTCCCTGAAAGGCCTCCTACCCTTTTGATCAGGCTCAAAAGACAATGTCTCTCATCATTAAAGTCAATTCTTCCAGGATGGCAAGGAGGGGCATTTTCATGGCTGATTAGCTTTGTAGAGCTCAGGCCAATTCAGCTGTTATGGGGAGATATATTGTGTTCCTGCCTTGCAGTAACCAGCCTGTTTGCCAGAGTGGGAAATCACTTGGAGCAGGAGTCACTGCACCAAAAATGCTGCACTGGGGACTGGAGAACATAACAGAGCTTCAAAGCCAGATTTGATGCCCTGAAGCTCTTTGTTTGTTGTCCTGATCATGGTTGCATGTCAGATCATAGAATCAGAGCATCACAGAATGGTTTGGGTTCAAAGGGACCTTAAAGATCATCCAGTTCCACCCCCTGTCGTGGGCAGGGGCACCTTCCACTGGACCAGGTTGCTTAGAGCTCCATCCAATGTGGTCCTGAACACCTTCAGGGAAGAGGTAGCTACAGCTTCTCTCAGCAACCTGTGCCAGTGCCTCACCACCCTCAGAAGGAACAATTTGTCTGTGTTCAACTAGAGCTGAGCCCAGAGCTGAGCCAGACAGATGCTGGCAGTGGGGCAGGGAGGTGAGGTACTCAGGTACAGAACTGAAGGACTCAGATGCTGAGCTCTGGAAAGAAAACTGATTTTAATAAGCTTTTCATTTCCTTCTTTTCCTCTTCCTAAATCCTGTACAACAAATTCCCACCTGGCCTCCCCATAGCATCTCCCATTCAGAAGCAGCTTAACTCATTTTGGGGGAGCCAAGTGCTCTGAGGGATGCTGGGAGGCTGTGAAGATGGTGAGAGCTGATGCCTTCTCAAGGGTGTTTCCTGCTGGAAAAGGTTTTGTTCCCAGTTATTCCTGTGCTTGATTTAAACACTGCATGAAATTCCTGCAAAGAAAAACTGCTAGAACTTGTATGCGTCTAGGGCCAGCTGGGGAAGATTAAGTGCAAGGCACAGAGGGACAGTCTCCTGTGTGCCAAATGGAGGATTTCTGGATACCAGAGGTGCTGTACTCTCGCTTTAGCAAGCTGGAAAGGAGAGGAGGTCACTGGGTCTGTAGGCAGCTGGTGCAAGCTGGGGTGGACTTCAGTGTGTCTGCACTGGCATCAGGGAGCTGGGGTGCATCGAGGGTAATCAGGAGGAGATGGGAAAGCACAGGGCTTTATCTCTGCAAGAGCTCTGCCATCTGAGAGTCAGACAACAGAAGTAGATTTATAAGAGAAGACCCAGAACTGTGACACACTGTGCCAAGGGCAGGTAAGCTGTGGCCTTCACAGCATCACAGTATGATTTGAGTTGGGAGGGACCTTAAAGACCACCTAATTCCAACCCCTGCCACTGCCAGGGACACCTTCCACTAGACCAGGTTGCTCCAAGCCCCATCCAACCTGGCCTGGAACACTCCCAGGGATGGAGCAGCCACAGCTTCTCTGGGCAACCTGTTCCAACACCTCACCCCCCTTATAGTAAAGAAGTTCTTCCTAATAACTAATCCTGGAAAAGCTACTTGTGGGATTGATTCAGAGACTTGGGACAGAGATAGAGTGATGCTGGTGAGACGGACAAGTCCTCTGGGTACTTACAGAAAATGTGAGGGACAGAAAAGATGCCAGGGCAGTGTTTGTGAATGCTGGGTGCTGGCAGAGCCACTAGGATGCTCACTGTCAATCTGCTCATGCATAGCTTGGTTAACTTAGCAGAGAAGAAGCTGGAAAACAGAGAACTTCACAGGCCACTTTCTCACCATCTGCACATTATTGGCCCCAGTTCTGTCATCCTGTACTGGGGACAGGACAAAGAAATGGTGACTTGAACAGTGTCCGGGCTGAACTATCCCACCTCAGTGCCCTGTGTACAATGGCTTAAGGCAGCAAACACACAGGTCAGGGCACTCCAGGGATTAGGTTCTCAATACTCATGTATCAGACACAGGTCCTCTGCTCCAGCACTGATTCTCAGACCTAGTGAGGAAGACCACAGACACTAGAAAGAGCTTTTCCATTCATACTCTGAGTCTTTCCAACAAGGTTGTGGACTCCCCATCCTTCAAAGTGTTTCAGACCAGGTTGGATGTGGCTTGGAGCAACATAGTCTAGTAGCATGCCAGGGGGTTGGAACCAGATGATCTCTAAAGTCCCTTCCAACCCAAACCATTCTGTAATTCTATGATTCCAAGTGGTTGTCACTCCTGCACCTGGTCATCTCCACTGACATTGCTTCAGTAGATTCTCCACCCATCTGATGTTAGAGCTTCATTATCTGACCAGCAATACTCCTCCACTGACTAACTTGGAGCTCCTTCATTTCAGTTTAAGTCTGTTTGCCCTGTTGACGGGGGCATGGAGGATAGTTTGTTTCTGGAGACAAGAGGTGTCCAATGATCCATGAAATCTCATGGCTTCACCACATGGATTGTGTCCACCACTGCCTCCTCAGTGGAGTCTGAGCTATTGTTACAAAACAAAAAGTCCTGGATGGCAGAGATTAAAACAAGTTCGTTATCTTAGTGTCTGTGAAGAGAGTTAATTTCCCTGAGAGCACCTGGCTCCTGAGTCACCCTCATCCACCCTCCTGCCTTGCCCCTTTATCAGCCATCAGCACTTTCTAGGCAGAGAGATGACTTTTACAGCATCACCTTCCACAAGGCAAATCCTCTAAAAACAGTCAGTGGAGCACTTAATAGCTGTCTCCACAGTAATGCTCATCCAAACACAGGACCAGCTCCCCTCTCTAAGCCTTTTTAATCCTTTTCCCCTAATATGAGATACCAGGCTAAGGAAAACAGCAGCAGTCACAATTCTTGGATTAGGTGTTCCTCAGCAGCTTCTGCAACTTTTCTAGCCATCAGCCAAGATTTTGTCCTGCTCTATGGGCACAGGGAGAAGAAGGTGAAGGTATTTTCACACCAGGAAAAAGAATATAGATATGGGAATGATATATTAATGTCTGTGACAGAACATCTGTTGCAGAAATCAGGTCCCCTGAGCAATCTGATTGAGTGAGTGGCATCCCTGACCATGGCAGGGGGTTGGAACTAGATGTTCTTTAAGGTCCCTTCCAACCCAAACCATTCTATGATCTTATGAAACAAGCCCTCTACAGGACAGAGGTTTCCCTAAAATGGTGTCAGACATGCATCGATCACAGCATGGTACCCGTGGGCAAATTAAGGAGTTTAGGGCGTTATAGCTCTGGCAAAACACATGGAAAAGAGGTTTCCCTCTGCGTATTTGCTGCAAAATACTTCCTCTTCACCTCTATTCCAACATATTTATAAGACAATGTAAAAACTTTTATATTCAACCAGGCTGATCTGTTTATTTAAGTAACAACAATCGAGCTCACAGGCATTTCCTGGAGATAACCTTCTGGCGAGGAGTTTGTGGTTTAAAAGCTCATTAATCCCCCCGTGAATATCCTGGTTTGACACCATTATCGAGGCTGCTCTACCATCACTGTTGAGACTATAATGTGATCACTTAATGGTAGGTTGTTATTTTTCAGCACTTAATTATAGCAGGTGCTTGTTAAACTACTCCAGCGTGAAAATCCCTGTCCTTAACCCCTCATTCCCACTCATAACTCCTCATATTGTCAGGTGATTTATTTCCCCCTCGTGTTCCTCATTCCATACCTTGAGTTCTGTGTACAAATGAATCATCTCTACTTTGCTGGTTTTGCCCCAAAGGTAATCCATACATTTCTGAGCAAAGGGAGAGTGAAAAAATAATAAAAATAAAAGTAAAATGGGGCTTATTATGAAAAAGAGTCACTTTATATGGTCATGAGGTTTCTGTGTGAGCTGAAGGGATGAAAGGTGGCCTGAGGGGCTGAGTTATTTATGGTACCTCTCTGTGAGCATGTTGAGACTCCTCTGTTGCTGCTGGGATCATCTTCCCAGCTCATCCCTCAAACACACAGCCCTTATGACTCCATCCTTCCCCGGCCTCACAGCCTGAGCCTGCACCAAACAAAGCTCCTTCTTTTTGACTTTATCTCCCTTCTCCATGTAGCTGCACCCTTTGGCAATCACCAGAATTTGACATTTTTGTCTGCTTTTGCCTTAACTCTCTCCCCAGTCCCACCCATGGAACTCCCCCACAGTGCCTGGAAGGTCACCTCTTGCCCAAGTGTGCAAAAGTCTTGGCTCTTCAGTTTTTTGCTCATCGTCCTTCTCACCTCCTTTGCTTGGCTCCTTCACTGTCTGAGTCCTGCCTTATACTCAGTTCTGAGCTTCTTACAGAAGAGATGTTTTGCTTTTCTTAACATCCCATGCACTAAACCTCTGATCCTCACCTGAGGCCCTGACAACACCTCCATCATGTGTATGAGGATATCTAACACATATGTGAACATGCTGGAGCACCTCTGCTATGAAACAGGCTGAGAGCTTGGGGAAGAAGGCTCCAGGGAGTCCTTTGAGCACTGTCCAGTACTTAAAGGGGCTCCAAGAAAGATGCAGAGGGACTTTGAGGAAGGGTATGGAGTGACAGGACAAGAGGGAATGGCTTCCCACTGCCAGAGGGCAGAGTTAGATGGGATATTGGGAAGGAATTCTTTCCTGTGAGGGTGGTGAGGCACTGGCACAGGTTGCCCAGAGAAGCTGTGGCTGCCCCATCCCTGGAAGTGTTCCAGGCCAGGTTGGATGGGGCTTGGAGCAACCTGGTCTAGTGCAAGGTGTCCCTGCCCATGGCAGGGAGTTGGAACTAGATGATCTTTATGGTCCCTTCCAACTCAAACTAGTCTGTGATTCTATGAACCATAGAAATCTACAGATTTTCTTGAGCTACTGTAATCAGATGTCTGCATTCCAGCCCTGTGGTGTATAATCTTTCCTGGGATTCTAAAGGCTTTCTGATTACAGCAGATACCTGGATCCCGCTCATGCTCATCTGCAGACCAAAAATGGCAGTTTTGCTTTCCTGTTTCAAAGAAAAACTTTGCTTTCTATATTTGGCCCCATCTTCCTTATAGGTCCCCATCAAATACTGAAAGGCTGCAACAAGGTCTCCCTGGAGCCTCCTCTTCTCCAGGCTAAACAATGCAAATTCTCTCAGCCTTTCCTCATGGGAGGGATGCTTCAGCACTTTAATCAGTTCTCTACTGACTACAGAGAAATCCTCTGGGACTAGCTCAGATGCAGACACAGAATCACAGATTGGGTTGGAAGGACCTTAAAGACCATCTTGTTCCACCCTCTGCCATGGCAGAGATGCCTGCCACTAGACCAGGTTGCTCCAAGCCCCATCCAACCTGACCTGGAACACTCCCAGGGATGGGGCAGCCACAGCTTCTCTGGGCAAGCTGTGCCAGGGCCTCAGCACCCTCACAGGGAAGAATTTCTTCCTACCATCTATTTGAAACATGTGCACTGTGAGTGTCTCAGGCTGGCTGAGCTGAGTCTCACCCTTTGGGACAGAGGCAGTGCTATCGATAAAATACCAAATGACCCAGAGCTGATTCAGCACTTCTGTTCTGGAGCAAGGATGGTGTTCAGTGCTCCACAAAGTCCATCACCGCTTACTCATTGCTGGAGCACACTTCAGCCAAGGAATGCATTTTCTTGACTCTCCCTGGCTATTCAGGCCTTAACCACAAAGACTTTGTAGGGCTGATCTCTGCAGCCGTTCACAAACGTGCCGGTCCTATCAATTGCTGAGGCTCAAAGCTGTTCCTTTGAGACTGGTATTATTCCATGGGCTTAAATAGCCTGTTTATCTGCCAGTACCAAACACACCTGACTCACAGATCCCCAGATAACGCCTCTATCCAATGTTATTTCTAAAACACACAATCCTTCTATAAAGACACCTCTGGGGAGTGTCTCATGGCGGAAGAGCCTCCTCTGTTTTTCATCTGCATTCTCAAACACAGCAGTCACCTTTGTGTGCTCAGGGTAGATCCTTTCAGCAAACAGAGTCTGCACAAGACAATTCTGCTCTTTGCAAACCAACATTTCTTGGTTTGGCAGGTATCTCATCACATCCCAATAGTCTTGAACCTGCACTTGCACTTGTGCTGAATGAGGGTTATTTTTTCCCCATCTTTCTTCTTCAGCTGCCTTTGCTCAGTGTGGACAGTCACACACTGAGGCTGAGGAGAGATCAAAGCAATAGAAAAGTCAAGAAACCTTTCTGCTTTTCTTTTATAAATCACAACATTTTACATTTCAGCAATATTTATTTAAACTGGAAAAAATCCCAAAACCAAACCCAACCGCCTAGACCTTTCTGGATTATAATGAGACACTGTTTCCTCCCAAGAAGCCCAAGGGATTTCATAGCAATATCCTTCTTGATCCAAGCATTCCGCTTCCTTGAGCAGCTGCACAGGGCTTAAACTGCAGTGACCATCACCCTGAATTGTGCCACAGAGCTGAGCTTTTCCAGCAGCACCTGGAGCCCAGAGAGGTGAGACCCTCTGGGTCTGCAGGTGGGGTGGGATCACAGTTTTCACCCCAGGCTAGGGCAACAGGATGGAACCAAGTCAGCCTCCCTGAGCTAATGGTCCCTCCCTGCCTCCAACTCAATGAACTTTGTGTAGGAATTATGACAATCAGAGCCAGATTTATGGCAAAACAGAGGCCTGTGGTCCCATCTGTTTCCTTCTCTCTCACTTCCTTCTCCCTTCTCGCACGACCCCTCTGCCCTCACACCCCAGATTGTGCAACCACTCACCCCATAGAGGGAAGGCTGCTGTAGGTCTGCTCCTAACAGTTTATTCCTCCTCCCTGTGCCTCCCAAAATCCATGCCCTGGTGATACTTGTCCTGATGGAGTTACACTGTCTTTACCAAGGGAGGAATGAACATGGTTCCAAGTTTCTTTCACCCCCTAAAATTGGTTTAATCCTCAGTTAAACCCTGTAATCTGTAGGTATCTGTGACTGTGCTGCAGTTAAGTTACATGAAACTATTAATCTTGATTTAGTGGTCAGAGGTGTTGACTATTTATTTGCAAGCCCCAAAAATTTCTCTGAGGTGCTTTGAGGTGCTTGGAGGAAGAGGAGAGGGTTGGACTTGGGGATTTCTTCCAACCTCAGTTTTTCTGTGATTCCCCAATTCTGCTTCCTCAATCCGTAAGAATTCGTCTCTGTATTTTCTGTGTTCTCTGTATTCATCCCCCTCTTTTAGGCACTTCCAACTCTCCAGTGCTGTTCATGCCACCTCTAGCAAAATACCTGCTTCAATGCTGTTATTATCCTGGGCTTTATTATGACAATTATACTTCACCCAGCTCCTTTGGACTAAGGTGCAAGAGGTGTTTGGAGAACTGGTTCAGTTTAAAATCAGTAACTCCTTACTGGTTTGGCCTGTCATGATAGGAGGAAGCAAACCGCGTTGATATAATCTAAAAACCAAGTTCCTTATGTGCAAGGCATGGACAAGCCCATGGGGAAGTTCCACTGTCCTTAAGCTGCAGGCACCAGTTTAACTACACATCCAGCCTCTCCCACGGGAGTCAACTGGACTAAATTACAAGTTCATGTGGAAAAGTATGGATAAAGGATGGTTTCATAAACTTTCTATACATGGGAGGCTCCAGATCGCTGTATTTGAGGAAACTAAATTAGCCTGAGGTGGCTGAACAACTAGATTTCCATCTTTTCTGACAACACGGTCCCCAGTTGATTTAAGTTATTAAGTTGATTTAAACCAGAGTAACTTCAACCAGGGAAGGCAACAACCTGCCCAGGTCACACTTAGCACTGAATGCTGCTGCCCCAGGACTTATTTTGTTTATAGAATCAGAGAAACACAGAATGGTTTGGGTTGGAAGAGACTTTAAAGATCACCCAGTTCCAATCCCCTGCCATGGGCAGGGACACCTTCCACTAGACCATATTGCTCCAAGCCCCATCCACCCTGGTCTTGAACACTTCCAGGGATGGGGCAGCCACAGCTTCTCTGGGCAACCTGTGCCAGTGTCTCACCACCCTAACAGCCAAGAATTTCTTCCCAATATCACATCTAACCCTGATCTCTGGCAGTGTGAAGACATTTCCTTTTGTCCTATCACTCCAGGCCCTTGTCCCAAGTCCATCTCCAGCTTTCTTGGAGCCCCTGTAGGCACTGGAAGTGGCTCTAAGGTCTCTGTGGAGCCTCTCTTCTCCAGACTGAACACTCCCAGCTCTCTCAGCCTGGCTCCATATCAGGGGCAAAATATTATACTGTCAAAAAGGAGCAGTTTTCCTACAGCTGGTGGTGTTTTACTGGTGTGAAGCTGGAGCTATCTCCAGGCAGGCTCTTCCAGAGCTGAAGAGGCAATACTCCCAGTCCTGGAGCTTCATCAGTGGTAGTGTGCTGTAGTTTGCAAAACATCTCAGGGATGAGACTTATGAAATGCAAGACAACATAATTTAATACATAATATAACTCCATTCTTCAGCCATGAACATGCAGATTCAGTACACTTCTGCTACAACAGCCTCCAGCATAAATGTGGCTGAGAGTTAGCAAGGTACAAGGAACTTCAGGGGCATCATCACTGGGGGACAGTATCAAAAACAGACAATAAGGTTTTGAGAAGAAAGGTGCTACTGGTGGGGAGGAGCCCAAATGTTAGATTCAGGCTTTTTTTTTTTTTCCCAGTAAATGTCAGGATGAGGCCATTTGTGCTTTCCTAGAATCATTGAATCATTTAGGTTGGGAAAGCCCACAAAGATCATCAAGTCCAACCATTCCCCCAGCACTGCCAAGGCCTCCACTAACCATGTCATCAAGTACCACATCTACATGTTTTTTGAACACTTCCAGGGATGGTGATTCGACCACTGCCCTGGGCAGCCTGTGTGAGGGCTTGACCACCCTTTTCCTGAAGACACTTTTCCTAATATCCAATTTAAACCTCCCCTGGCACAACTTGAGGATGTTTCTTCTTGTTGCTTGTTATTTGAGAGAAGAGACCAATCTCCACGTGGGTTCAACCTCCTGTCAGGGAGTTATAGAGAGTGATAAGGTTCTTCCTGAGCCTCCTTTTCTCCAGTCTAAGCCCCCACAGCTGCCTCAGCTGCTCCTTGTGCTCCAGCCTCTTCCCAGCTCTGTTCCCTTCTCTAGACATGCTTTCAGAGTCTAATTTTTTAAATGCTCTTTTATCCAGCACGAAGACAAGTTGCCAATAGCTCCTACCAGTCCTGCATGAGAGCTAATGGGGACAGCTAGCAGCCCAGCAGCCCAGCATGGCACAGAAAGGTCACTGGCCTGAGCACAGTGGAGCCCGAAATGTGGAGCCCTGGGGCTGTTCTTGTCGGAACACCGAGGAGTTGGCTGTGGAAAGGACTTTGCACCAACTGACTTTTTACTAGCATGTTTTCATGTACAGCACATCAGGTCTTTGGAAGGAGTGACTCTCCTGAGAGATCCTAATGAACATCCCAGCTCATTAGCCTCAGCCAAGAGGCAGGTGCCCAAACAACCACAACCAGCCCTGCTCCATCCCCCAGGGAGCCTAGCAGGGAGAAGTAGGTGTACATACCAACTGGGATTTTTGACAGAGAGTCACCAAAACAGCTCTGAAGCCCAAGCCTGGTATCTCCTGCCACTGCTGCTTTCCTGGTTGTAGCCAGGGAAAGTGATTAAGGCTCCAAATAGCTGAGAAAACAAAGCTTAGCATCTTCTCCCAGATGGTGAATACCATTCTGACATTTTTCCCAAGAGCTGGAAGGAGTCAACTTGATATGTGAGCCAGAATGAGAGGCAGAACTGGTAGTATAACTGCATTCAGCAGAGGTTGGGTACTGCACAGGTCTGTCTGTGCAGCAGCCAGAAACAC
Organism: Acanthisitta chloris; assembly: GCF_000695815.1. Taxonomy (NCBI): domain Eukaryota; kingdom Metazoa; phylum Chordata; class Aves; order Passeriformes; family Acanthisittidae; genus Acanthisitta; species Acanthisitta chloris. The sequence goes on along the minus strand of NW_008690616.1, from coordinate 9,082 downwards.
ACCTGCATCCCTGGAACAGTGCCTGACCTCCCTGTAATCCCTCTGACAGGGCCACTCCAGTTCCCAGGCAGCGAAAGCTGCCATGGGGACAGTGGTGCCAGGGGCTGATTAGGGAAGGTGTTTCCATCCCAGGGAGGTGACTCAGCCAGTGCCAAGCCGCATATCAAGGGCAGCAACCACATTTCCTTGTAGCTGTGTTGGTGAGGGTTGGGCAGCACTGCTCGACTCCCAACAGAAAGGGCAAAAGCAAGGAAGTGTTCAGAGAATCATAGAATGTTAAGAGGTTGGAACAGACCTTAAATATAATCTAGTCCCTACCCCCTGCCATGGGCAGAGACACCTCTAGGTAGACCTGGTTGCTCAAGGCTTTATCCAACCTGGTGTTGTGCATATAGAGCCTCTACAAATGAGCTGGGGAAAAGAGGATGGAGAGGCATTTCCATGGCAGTGTTCAAAGCCAGGTTGGATAAAGTCTTGACCAACCTGGTCTAGTGCAATGTGTTCCTGCCCAGGGCAGAGTGGAGTGGGACTAGATGATCTCTAAGGTCCATTCCAACCCCTTAACATACTATGGTACTATAAATGTGACAGCATCTCCTTCCCTTCCTCCTCTTCCTTGCCAATTTGATGTCTCTATGGGTGGTGAGACCTCCTCAAACACGCCCAGCACCATCTGCCTGCCTGTCTGCCAACGCGCCCTTGGGACATGTCGCTAACGGGGTAAGAGTCTGGCACCCAAGGGCTGCCAAGGCTTTCACTCTACCAAACTCCCATGGGCACCAGCTGCTCCCCCAGCCCCGACGTCAGAGCAGAGAGTCACTGAGGTCAGACACAGCAAAGAGGATTCTCTGCAAGAACCGCAGAGCGTCTGGCGCGGCCCCGAACAATATGCAGCCTGTCTTGGCCGTTCTGTTTGGAGTTTTGTTTTGAACTCACAAAACTGCTTTGCCTCCCTTTATTTCTCCCAAGAATACCCTGAATAATGCCAGCAGCTCCTCTCTTTTCAGCGCCTTCCCTCCAGCTGAATGTGGGGAGGGTCACAATATCCCAGGCTGCAGTGGTAGCTCTGAATGCCTCTCGTTATCCTCTTGCCGGCCTCCGTGTCGGAAGGAAGGAGGGAAGACAGAGCTATTTTTATAGCATCCAGGCTCTCCCCAGACTGCATCTAACTTGCTATTGTTGGTCAATGATCTTTCAATTACTTGCTACGCTTGGGACATTGCTCCGTGCTTGGGAAAAGGGCTGATGAATTCAATATGCTCCTTCCAAAGCGCAGGCTGGAATCGGATGATTTGGCTATGCAGAAGAGTTGCTCACAAACAAAGCCTTTCTTTTGATTAAATATCATAGCTTGAAAGTGTAGTTGGCTTTTTTTTCTGCAGCAAATTTGCCATTCTGTGGTAGTTTTCAAAAAATGTCAGTCAGACGTGGCTTGCTGAAGTGATCTTTCTGTTCCCAAGATGCACAAGTTACTTTCTTTTGAGTTTTGTTTTCCTTTTTCCTACTTAATCTTTATACAATGCTTTGATTTTCCTTATGAAGCTGGAGGTTATCTCAAAATACGCCAGGATTTTGGAGGAGTGGCTTTACAGAGATTATAGCTCTTGGCTGGGAGCCACACTTTCCACGTTTGGCCCTAACTTTAGTCCCTGGTCTATAAAAATCAACATTTTCCCAAACAGACACTTTGTTTTCATAGTTACCCAACCTAAGCCCATCAGATGTTTCTCTTCAGAGCCTGCACATCTTCCCCTTAAAATCAGATGGAGATAAATAGGTCAAATCATTCCATAAAGCTCTTTCAAGACAAGACCTGAAAATAGAAAGCCTCCAAGAAAACCAGAAGCAGAGCAGATACACTGTGAGTAACTCAGCCACTGAAGTGCTTTTTGCTGAACCTGGATGGATCCAGCAGCCTTTGTCATGCTACAGAATCATACAAGTGATCTCTAAGGTCGCTTCCAACCCAAAGTATTCTATGATCCTCTGAAATATAGTGTATTTTAAATTAAATAGAAACCCAAAGTCCAAACTTTTGTAATCACTAGAACTCATCTAGGGGTCTGCTCAGAGACAAATGACATAACCCAAGCCCAAGTGAGACTATTGCTGTCTTAATAACCATCATATCCACAACAGCTTTGGAAGGCTGCAATGTTCTTCATTTTCTCTCCTAATTTCTCTATTTTAGTAAAGTTTCATTCCTAGTTTTTGCCTATCCTAAAAATCTAAAGCAACTGTGAGATGCAGGTATTTTCCAGATATTCATCATTACTGTGCCTGCAAATCTCTCAGACCTTTGTTCCTGGCAGCACTGTAGTTACTGTATTTCTTCCCTTATTAGGCACATTTTCATGTGACCTTTGGCCATTACATCCACATTTGAATAAAGGAAAAAGAGAGATCAAACTAGACCTCTAGCAGACTCTGAGATTATACCTAAATGTGCCTAATAATTCGCTGTGCGTTGTCACACATGCTCACAGCAGGATTTCCAGGTGGGTGGGGAGAAAGCAGAGGATTTCTGTGCTTACTCCTGCTGTTCTGACATGTGTACCAGCTGGGGAACCTGGGGGGACGAGCTCCTGATTTGCATGAGGAGGACTTGTGTCAGTGTGAGGTCTGGGAAAGGATCACAGAAACCAAATGAAAACAAAGGTGAGTTGTTTGCAGGAAGTCAGAAGTCTCAGGAGGGGCAAAAAAAAAGGAAAGAGCCCTTCAAATGACCCGGAGAGTGGTTTTAAGAAAGAGTTGGGAATGTTCAGCCTGGAGAAGAGAAGGGTCCAGGGAGATCTTAGAACCACTTCCAGTACCTAAAGGGGATCCAGGAGAGCTTTGGACAAGGACTTGGAGTGATAGGACAAGGGGGAATGGCTTCCCACTGCCAGAGGGCAGGGATAGATGAGATACTGGGAAGGAATCCTTCCCTGTGAGGGTGGTGAGGCACTGGCACAGGTTGCCCAGAGAAGCTGTGGCTGCTCCATCCCTGGGAGTGTTTGAGTCCAGGTTGAATGGGGCTTGGAGCAAACTGGTCTAGTGGAAAGTATCTCTGCCTATGGCAGGGGGTTGGAACTGCATGGTCTTTAAGGTCCCTTCCAACCTAAACTAGTCTGTGACTCTACAACAAGACCACATGGCAGTTTTTAAGCGTAGGGTTGGCTCACACACCTCCCCAGGCAGCAACTGAGTATAGCCAGTGAATATACTTTGGTCTGGGTGCAGTCCTTTTCGGACTCAGACTTCACTGGTGTTGCAGAGGTGAGGCATCAAGGGAAGAGGAGCTTTGGGGAAAATGGGATTTTGTTTTGAGTCATCTCAGTTGCTTGGCACTTAGTGGGAAATGAGAAATTAATTGCATTTACTGAGAAAAGCTTTAGGGTTGTGTGAGCTCCTTTTTTTGCTATAGCAGGAATTTCTTGCTGTTTTCTTCAGCCTGGGAAGGTGAGGAATTTCTGCTGGGGTGCAAGGGATGACCTCAGTGCTGGATGGCACAGAACATCCTTCTCCTGCTGTTTGTAGAGCAAGGAAGATGTTACAGATAGAGAACAAGGACATGCTGCTAGATCCAGTCTACTCTATGTCATCTGGACACATGCAGGGCAGATGAAAGGACCTTCAACAGAAGGGACAAGGCTGGAAGATGCTGAGGACTTGGAAATGTGGCAGAGGATGCAATGAGTGGAAACTGCAGGTTGGGTGAGGAACAGAAAAACGGGTGATGCTGGGTTATGAACTAATTGGAAAGAGCTGATTCCAGGCCCCTGGGAAGGGAGTTATTTCTGGAGTTCGAGGCTCCTGTGAGCTCATCTCAATGGAAGGAGAAAAGCTTGTACAATGCAGCATTATGGTTATGGCTTCATGTGATTTCTGACCCCAGATATCACCATGACTTGATCCATTTTAAGTTGTACAGATAAGTAAACCATGGAACCAGCTTCCCAGGGCAGCTCCACTGTTTACATATCCCTGATACTCAGCTCAGCTGTGACTCAGCCATCAGCAATGATGTTCTGACCTTATTAATATCAATGGGAGTCTTCTTAACGAGGACATAATTTCACCCTAGAGGCCAATTCATTAATTAGCATCTCCAGCTATCCTGTCATTGGGCAGATGAAGTGGGTAGTGACTTGGCTTATATACTGTGCAAATATGTGCTGAGTAAATATGGATTCAGCTGCACATATAACGACAACGTGCAGGGCCATAAAGGTTTGGCAGCAAGAGTGAACAGAGGTGAGTGTAGCTCCTCACTCCAAACATAATTCAGTGCTGGTGGTACTTGCTTACTGAGGAGTTGTCTGAAATCAATGTCCAGGGAAATGCTTGTTGAATTAGTTGCTTATTTCACATATTGCATGGAGTTGTGCCAGAGTCATAGGATATCATGGAATAGAGTATCCTGAGCTGGAAGAGACCCATTGAGTCCAGCTCCTGACCCTGCACAGGACAAGTCCAACAATCCACTACGTGACCGAGAGCATTGTCCAAACACTCCTTGAGCTCTGTCAGGCTTGGGGCCATGACCACTTTGCTGGGGAGCTGTTCTAGTGCCCAACCACTCTCTGGGAGAAGAATCTTTGCCTAATATCCAGCTTAAATGTCCCCTGACACAACTTCAGACCATTCCCTCAGGTCCTGTCACCGATCACCAGAAAGAAGAGATCAGTTGCTGAAGTGCTGATGTGATATTATATTTTTAGCTGTGACACCCGGGACTCTTCCATCCCTCAGTGCTATCCCCTCCCTACGTGGAGTTTGCAAAAACACCATTGTCCTGCTGCTCCTGTTTCCAGGAAAGGGTGTTTTAATCATCCTAGTGTGTCTATTATGAAATATTTTTGTTTCCCAAAATATAAATAGCCCAGCCAGCATTTTGGGCTAACCTAACTCCTCCCCTTCCAAAGCGTATTTCAAGTCAGAAAGTCACCTGCTAATAACAATAATAATAAAAAAAGCAGCATTTTTGAATATTTTTGCATGTTACAATGGAACAGTGTAAAGTTAATTTAACAATAATGATGTCCCACAGTTAATGTTTGATGCAAACAGTGCCAGGGCACAGTGTGATCACTAACAAGGTCAGGGAAGGATTTCTTCTCTTGTGCAACACTCACGGAAGTTACTCTTCTCCGAAGCATTCACGATTGGCCACGAGCAGCTGATGAATGCTCTGTTAGCTCAGCTGTTGCCTGATTTTGATGTCAGAACTCTCTCTTCCTTCTCTCATTCTCTGCATGATCCTTCTTAACTCTTCATTTAAGAGAGTTAAAGTTTGCTTGATAAAAAACCAACTATCAACTACTGCACAAATCTGATTAGTTTAGTTATGTGGTAGAAAACCTTTTGATTTCCCAATTGCCAAAATCCTTTGAATTTCCAATTTCCCAGGTTGCTTAGGGAAGCTGTGGTTGTCCCATCCCTGGTAATGTTCCAGACCAGGCTGGAAGGAGCTTGGAGCAATCTGGTCTAGTGGTGGAAAGTGTCCCTGCCCATGGCAGGGGGTGGAACTAGATGATCTTTAAGGTCCCTTCCAACCCAAACCTCTCTAGGATTCTATGATTTTTTAGGAACTACTATCGGAAAAAGTGTGTGGACATATCTAAGGAGACATGGCATCTTGTGTTTTAGCATCTACCTGGGAAAAACCCACAGAAACTGTTGAGCACAGAAGCAGTTTGCCAAGTCTCACACCAAAGCAAAGAAGTTCAACTCATATCCAGGATGGGAAGGATTTCTCAAAGTTTATTTTCCCTGTGTTAACCAATGTTTTACTTTCCATCCCTTGTGCAACAGTGAGCTGTGTTTGGCAAGAAGAGGGGGGAGCAGATGGGAAAATATAAGTATTGTCATCGCTGATAACTGCAAGTGAACACAAACAGCTGTGAGGAGAGACAAAGCTAGGCCAGAGGTGATATTTCACAGCAGATGCCAACCCCAGCCCTGAGCTGGTGATATCTAACTAACCCATGTGGTGCAGGAGGTGTGCCAGAGATGTTTCCATTGGTGGGAACCCTTTGGGATCAGTTGGTGGAAACAATTTGTGCTGGCAGCACCTGTGTGACTGTTCGGGGTTTGGGTGACAAGGTTTTGATACAAGGTTGGCTCCTGTGAGAAGCTGCTGGAAGCTTCCCCCATGTCCACAGACTCAATTCCAGCTGGGTCCAAGATGGACCCACTGCTGGCCAACGCTGAGCCTATCAGCAACCCTGGTAGAGCGCCTGGGACAACTCATTTAAGGGAGAAAACCCTGCAGAACAGCAGCAGGAGAAAGGAGTGAGTGTATGTGAGAGGAACAGCTCTGCAGTCCTCTCAGTGCAGAATATGGGACAGGAGGTGCTCCAGGTGCCAGAGCAGAGATTCCCCTGCAGCCCATGGTGCAGCCCATGGTGAGGGAGCTGTGCCCCTGCAGCCCAGATTGGTCCATGGGGAGCAGAGATCCACCTGCAGCACACGCAAGACCCCACACCAGAGCAGGAGGATGCCTGTGGGAATCCCACGCTGGAGCAGGCTCCTGGCAGGGACCTGAGGACCCATGGAGAGAGGATCCCACACTGAGCAGGTTTCCTGGCAGGACTTGTGAGCCTGTGGGGGACCCATGCTGGAGCAGTCTGTTCCTGCAGGACTGCACCCCGTGGGAAGGACCTGTTTTGGAGCAATCTGTTCCTGAAGGACTGTCTCCCGTGGGAGGGACCACATGCTGAAGCAGGGGCAGAGTGTGAGGAGTGCTCCCCCTGAGAAGGACGGAGTGGCAGAGACAATGTAATGGACTGACTGCAACCTGCATTCCCTGGCCCCCTGCACCACTTTGAGGGAGGAAGTGGAGAAAATCAGGATGGAAGTTGAGCCCAGGAAGAAGGGAGGGGTAGAGGGAAGGTGTTTCTAAGATTTGGTTTTATTCCTCATTACCCTGCTCTGGTTTGATGGGTACTAACTAATGTCCCTAAGTGGAGTCTGTTTGCCTGTGACAGTGAGTGATCTCTCCCTGCCCTGATCTTGACCCACGAGCCTTTTGCTATGTTTTCTCTCCCTGCTCAGCTGAGGAGGGGAGTGGAAGTGGCTTGGGGAGGCACCCAGCACCCAGCCGGGGTTGCCCCACCACAGTGACAATCCAGAGAGAATCATAGAATGGGTTGGGTTCGAAAAGACCTTAAAGATCATTTAGTTCCAACCCCCTGCCATGGACAGGGACACTTTTCTCTAGACCAGTTTGCTAGGGCCACATCCAACCTGGCCTTGAACACTTCCAGGGATGGAGCAGCCACAGCTTCTCTACGCAACCTGTGCCAATATCTCACCACCCTCACAAGGAAGAATTTCTTCCCAATATTCAGCTGAATCTTCAGCCTAAAGCAATGATGACTAAAGCCATGACTGTCACGCAGTGGCTTTATCCTGAGCTGGGTGACTCTTGGAGCCAGACTGGCTCTGCTGTCAGCACCTTGGATAATGGCAGTGCATGGACTCTGACTCCTCACACTCAGGGCTTGCTAGTAGCTGTTTGTGTCCCCGGAAAACAGATGCATGTAGAAATACCTTCTCTGTGGCTCCACCTCTGTATAGCCTGGAAGGGATTTGTAACCTATTTCTCATCTCTCACATCTCTTTGGTTTCATGTCTCCTTTGGACACCAGGTCAGCCCAGCTCAGCAGTTTTAAACTGAAACCAAGATTTCAGCCTCCTCGTTGAGGCCTCAAGCTGAAAAGGCAAAATCTATGAGCAATGGTTTTGTCAGAGTGATAATTGACTGACAAGAAGATACAAACTGGTGTTTAGACTGTTTTCTTTCCTCAACATCCTTCATTACCCCAGTAACTCACTTGGCTCTGAGGCTGCCACTGAGAACCTCTCTCAGCTCACACAGGTAACTAACATCTGGGTTTCTAAACACAAATGAAATGTTTAAATATGGTGAGTTGTCTATTTTCACCCACTCTGTTGTCTGTCTTTGCTTGTACCTAAACCTTGGTCACCCTTTTAGAGGGAAAAATGTGATTTTTTTTTTGCCTTTCTTAAAAAATAATTCTCAGTTGTTGCCATATTTCCACATCTGAAACGAGGTGTCAACTACCTAGGTAAATTCAGGTAGAATCAGATTAATGGAGACAGAACAAAGACAACATTTATTCAAGAACTCCAACACTGTCAGCTTTCTGACTCCCTTTTTCACTCTGCTAAAAAAGAAAGGTATGAAAATTTCACAGAGCTGTTCCTGCTCCACCCTTCCTGCCACAAAGGGCATCCTTGCTGGTGGTGTAGCACAGTCTGCTGCTTTGTCCGCAAACTCGGAAGAGGACAAGGTTGAACTGCTTTACCTCTTCCTTCCTCAGGTGTTTGCTCATACAAATTAAGGCCTAAAAATCCTTGGAGATTATTAGCTTGTTTTCCAGAGAAGGAGGCAATCCCTTTTGGCAGATGCCCTTTTTTCTTGTTTACACAGTTAGAATCATAACCACAGAATGGTTTGGGTTGAAAGGGATCATAAAGATCACCCAGTGCCAAACCCGTGCCATGGGCAGGGACACCTTCCACTAGACCAGGTTTCTCCAAGCCCCATCCAACCTGGCCTCGAAGGCTTCCAGGGATGGGCCAGCCACAGCTTCTCTGGGCAACCTGTGCCAGTGCCTCTCCACCCTCACAGCCAAGAATTTCTTCCCAGTTCCCTTCCCAGGTTGTTCAGAGACCCATCCATCCTGGCCTTGGACACCTCCTTTTCCCTTTCCTTCAGCCTCTAGGCTTCCCAGGACCACCCACTTGGGCAGTGTGTGGCGTGGCTGGGGGTGTGTGAGGGACAGAGTCCTACCCCTGAGAGGCCTTTTTGGGCTCACCCTGAGGAATGTGGGGTGCAGTGACATCCCCAGTGCGGTGTGGAGGACGCAGCACCACAGAGCCCCTCTCTGTGCCCCAGGGGCTGCTCCGCCCCAGGGCAGTGCCTGTCCCTGTGCTGGCACTGCTGAAGCACTTCGAATTCTGCGCCCAGTTCTGGTCCCATCCATTCAGGGAAGACATTGAGGGGCTGGAGCATGTCCAGAGAAGGGAACAGAGGCGGAGAAGGGTCTGGAGCAGAGGGAGAGGCTGAGGG
>NW_008690615.1:10236-23525 GCF_000695815.1 Acanthisitta chloris | reverse complement strand
AATGGCATCTTGGCCTATATCAAGAATTGTGTGGACTATAGAAGTGATCATCCCCCACGTACTCAGCCACACCTCAAGTACTGTGTTCAGTTTTGGGCTATTCACTTTAAAAGGACATTGAGGCCCTGGAGTGAGTTCAGCAAAGGGCAATGAGGTTCATAAAAGAACTAGAAAGCCATGTCACATAAGGAATGACTGAGGGAGTTGGGTCTATTTAGCCATGAAAAGAGGTGGTTCAGGGGTAGCCTCATCACTCTCTATACCTACCTGAAAGGGGGCTGTAGAGAGGTGGGAGATGGTCTCTTCTGCCATGTCTGCAGTAGGAGTAGATGTTAGGAACATTTTTTCACTGTTAGGGTGGTCAGGCACTTGAATAAGTGGCCCAAGGAGGTGGTGGAGTCACCATCTCTGGAAGCATATAAGAGGCATCTGGATCTGATGCTGGAAGATATGGTTTAGGCTTACAGCAGAGTGGTAGTTTAATGATTGGACTTGATGATCTTAGAGGTCTCCTCCAACCTTGATGATTCTGTGATGCTAGGGGACACAGAGTTGAAACTTCAGACTTTAAGCCTCTCTGAGTCATAGTCATTCCGTGTCAGCTGCACTTTTCCAGTACAAGTTCACCCCATTTCATTTAGGACATGCAGAAACAAAACAGAAAGACTGAACTGTAGGTCCCTTCAAAATGTCATAATTTTCCTTTCCTTTCCTTTCCTTTCCTTTCCTTTCCTTTCCTTTCCTTTCCTTTCCTTTCCTTTCCTTTCCTTTCCTTTCCTTTCCTTTCCTTTCCTTTCCTTTCCTTTCCTTTCCTTTCCTTTCCTTTCCTTTCCTTTCCTTTCCTTTCCTTTCCTTTCCTTTCCTTTCCTTTCCTTTCCTTTCCTTTCCTTTCCTTTCCTTTCCTTTCCTTTCCTTTCCTTTCCTTTCCTTTCCTTTCCTTTCCTTTCCTTTCCTTTCCTTTCCTTTCCTTTCCTTTCCTTTCCTTTCCTTTCCTTTCCTTTCCTTTCCTTTCCTTTCCTTTCCTTTCCTTTCCTTTCCTTTCCTTTCCTTTCCTTTCCTTTCCTTTCCTTTCCTTTCCTTTCCTTTCCTTTCCTTTCCTTTCCTTTCCTTTCCTTTCCTTTCCTTTCCTTTCCTTTCCTTTCCTTTCCTTTCCTTTCCTTTCCTTTCCTTTCCTTTCCTTTCCTTTCCTTTCCCTTTCCCTTTCCCTTTCCCTTTCCTTTCCTTCTTCTCAGGAAACTGAGGGAACTGATGGTGTCTGAAGGGTTTTCAGATCTTGGATGGGCTGCTTCTTTCCTTGGGGGTAGGTAGAGAGTCTAGGGCCACAAAACTTCCAGCTTGAGTACCTGAGCTGTGTACCACAAAACGATGAATGGAATTTCTCTAGGTCTCCATACAAGATTAGTATACAAATGTACCTTGTATACTAAGTCCTGTACAGTCTGTTGATGTAATTCTTTAACTACTTGTGCTGGTACTTCTCCATGTTATTTAAGCTTAGCATCTGTGCAATGTAAAATTTTTGGCTGCTTTATAGTTTATTATATGTATTCAAACCATCCCCAGCTGGCATCTTCTAGGAAAGACTGCTCAAACTCATGAGACTAAAGATCCTGCAAAACTAAAGATGAACAATCAATGAGTAATTAACAGTGATGCAGATCACATAAGGCAGATTCATATATTTCATCATAACAGAAACCAGCAGACATACACACTGCCATAAAATGGGCATAGACCTTAAAATGGCATTGAATTTGTCACAATATTTTACTGCAGAACTCTGCCAATAGCTAAATTTTGACTACCACAGCAACATATTTTAAGTATATTTTAACAAGCAGATGAATTCAATGGTATGAATAAACAAAAATCTGTGTGGCAGAGTTTTGAGACTAAAAACCTACATGGTGTTAAATGCTGGATTGCTATGATTTTTCATGCAGTTAATTGATTCAAGGCTCGTCTCCATTGAAATTTCCACATTTTTAATTGAGTAAGTGCTGGCACATGGGTGTGTAGCTTAAATGGTAGCTAGATGATTATAATGGTTAGGAAAAACATGGTCTTCATGGGATTTACCTGTTTGTGAGAACTCCATAGCAGTTAAAATGATGTTTCTTTTTTCAAGTAAAATAAATGGGTACAATTGTAGTATTAAACTTTTTTACCCTAGAAATTGTAAACAATAATTTGTGTTGTATGAATATTCATAATGAAATAGAATGTTACCTGATTAAAAGTAATGTTAAACAGTGACTAAACTGGCAAAACCATTTCAAAGGGGTAAAATCTTAAGTGAATGAACTCGCTGCTCAATAAAACTTTATCAATAAAGTAATTGTAAATGGTATTTTCTCTGCACATTCATGGGCTACAGGGTCAAAGGCAGTCCTGCTTTTGGCTTTAGCTATTGATAAGAAAAGTAAGCCTTGTTATTTATATTCCATTAACTGTTCACTATCCAAATTGTAGGAAGCTCATCTTTGGAACAGATCAGGTTCTGCATCCTAAAGGTCGCCCAAAGGAAATAATGGCAGTAGTGATCTACAGCTTATTACACTGCCTAAAGAGCTATGCTTGGCAAAGTAATTCTGTGTAGATCAGGTTCTCCGAAATGCTCCATACACTGTCCCCAATGCCTTCCTCCTTCAACTCTTCATTTCCTCACTGTAGCTGAGAACAGCATTTGCCATGTTCTAGCTTTTTTTGGAGGAGCAGATAAGATCCCAGCTGCATGTTCACCACCAACGTATTCCCAGGAAAAGGTTATTTTGATTTTGATCCTTGCTTCACTCAGGCAATTTTGACCTCGTTGCTGAAGTTAAAAGTGGCATCTTACTAAAAAGCATCTAAATCACTTGTCCTTGCTTCTGCATTGCAGAAATACAAATGTGTTTTGCCCCATTCAGCTATATCCTTTTTTCATTTTTTTTTCCCTTTGAAAACCTTAGTTCACCTGATATTTGACAGCAGAATATATCAGAACCTATGATACACCTATACAAGAGGTCTTTTTCTGCAGTCTCCATTAACCAAGCTGAAAATAACAGCCAAGTGACAAATCTCGTATAACATAAGTGTAAAAACTACAAAGGCCCAGGGGAAAACAAAACCTGTTTGCCCAGGGGGAAAAAATTAAAAATAAGCTGACTGTTAGCATAATTTGAAGACAGCTTAACATCACTTGACATTTTCATTTTTGTTCAAAAAAAGAACACATAATCCATTTGTGGTGTTGCACCATCACTTCTTTCTCTAATTTTATAATTGTGTGTGTTTGTATATATAAAATGTTGGTTTTCAGTTAATAGATTCAGGATAGAATCAATGACCTGGAAGGACTCAATAGGGTAATGTTTCCCAGAAATTATTACATAATAAAAAGATGGGTTTGATGCAATTGGATATTAGTCCAGTAGTTGTTTCCCTCCTTTTTATTGATCTGGAAATGTAAGACAACATAATATCCATAAATGTTCTGATCTGTGTCTCTATGATTTTATTAGCACCATTTCTCTATTATAAATGGCTACATTTTGGTGACTATGGGGAAGTGGTTCTTAAACACTGACATGATTCTCTGAACTGTACACAACAAAAGGAGCAATCTAGGGTCAGTCAAACTGAATCAGTAAAGCTTTCTGTTCAGTCCAAAATTCTGTACAAAAAAAATAGAGCAGTGCTAGTTGCATCAGAGAGTAAAAATATGCAACAGGGTGATCTAAAAATTTAATAGGTAGATCCTAGTTTCCACTCAGAAGCACAGGGATTTATATTGCGACTGGCTGGACAATCAGATTTCTAGCAAGACCAGCAGAAAAAAAAAATGTGTAAATTAGAGATAAAATGTACTTCCTTGGTAATTAATGCATTTTAACAGGCCCCTGTGAGGTATGGAAATTCATTTATCTCCATTTTACAGATAGAAGCTAAGGAACAAAGAGAAGAAATGACTTAGTCAAGGTCACACAAGATCCTTACAGCAACAGTTAATTCAGACTTTGGTGCCAGATTCCTGTCAAGTAAGGCTACCATTTGATTAAATTTCCCAGACATATTTCCATGGAGGGGAAAAGAAAGAAGAAAACAAGAACACAAACAAAATATGAAGACTTTGTTCTGACAGAGTAGTTGTTTGAAGCAGGTTATTGGGTACCTAGAGTGCTGGCCAAAACATCACTGTGAACACCATAATCAATTTCATGAAGCTTGCACAGTACAAATGTGTCTTGAAGGCACCTGTCTTCAGTACACAAACACTACAAGATTGCACACACAGGTGTTGTAAGACCAAAGGCTTTACAGATGTGCCAAGCTTTCTGCCATTCCATTTATCAACTGTGCAGCACATACACAGGGAATGCATTGTATCTTAGAAGCTCTTGATTGCTTGAATGCTCATTGCACTGTCAGCTTCCTGATGTGCCTTATGGCTAACATATCCCATTTGTTATTGGAGTGCAATCCCATAGCATCCATACAGTAGGTTGGACCTTGAATGCCTCGGACTTCTTATACAGTATCTGGTAGATGCATAAATCTCTGATGAAAATGAGATTCCTTCTGCATATCACATGAATGTTCCATTCTTTGATCCAAAATATTCCCAGAAAAAAAACAATGGAAGACAAAAGTAACACTGAAATCTAAATGATGCCCACTTAATGGAGGCTGTATTTCTTTCTTTTGAGCGTATTGTTATGGTGAAGTCCCCAAAACCAGACTGTGCAATCCCTGCTTACAGGGCACATCCCTTGCATGTGAACCTACATCATAGGTGCTATAAGAGCCTAGGACTTTCTATGGAGTTCATAGAAAGTTCTAATGATTTAGCCGTTGGTATCTACACATTAAATGCATCTACACATTAAATACTATTTTACATTTGTCATCTCAGAACTGCTTATGATAAGCTTTTGATGTTCATAAACCTCACGGAACCATTTTGCTTCTGATTCCTCACTTCTGAGTTTGATGTCATCAATTAACCTTGTGAAATGATGCCTGTATGACCAATAAGTGTGGAGGAATGGCTCTGCGAAAAGGGGCATGATTTCCTTGAAGCTAAAAACCTAGCTTATAGTGTGGTGTAAGGCCTACAGCAGCTGTGACTGAGCCTTGAACTGCTGATAAGGAGCCAGCTCTGCCTGGCAGAGCTGGATCTGACCGGCTCTGAGTCTGGTGTCAACAAGCTCCCTGGAATTCCTGAGAACATCCTGGAATGTGGACAGACACCTAGCTGCTCCAATCATAAGTTTGCCCTGGACACTGGGACAAGGGCAATAAACCAATCATGTATCCGCTGTGTTCGCGTACTCTGTGTCAATGTCTATATATATCTTGTAAGCACTAAGAATAAAGGAGAATGACCATACTCATATTGAGACTCATCGTTACTCCAGGTCCGGATCCCACTCCAACACACATCCTCTCAGAACATGTATCACTGAGGGACCTATTCTCTATTACCTTCATATGTATTTGCTCTTAATAAACACATTATGGAGTTTTGTTTTCTGTGGGGTTATTTTCCAAACCTTTCCAGATAATACCAGTAACATGGTGTAATATGAAAGTCATTGCCTTTACATTCCATTTTCTTCCCCTTGAGTTCCTACCTTGGAGCACATCTTTTCCATCTTTATATTCCCTATTTATCAACCACTTAAATACCTCATGAGAGAATGAAGCCAAATAATTGCCCGTTTGATTCCTTGGCTCACTCAGCTGCTTAAGGATGTCTTTACATGGCATTTCTCATAGACAGAATATGCCATCACCCACATGCAAGTGTGGCATCTTTGTTTCACAAGTGATGGCACTTAAACATCAGGAAATTTTACTAGAGTAATCCACATTCAGCCTCCCACTCTTCTCTAAATACCTAGTGTGCATGAGCTCTCTCTTTCCTGTTGCTTTGAAATGAACAATTAAAGGGATCTCAACCTTCCGTAAGCCTGGGAACATATTGGCATTTCTGGGCTTGATGGAGGATGTGTCATCATGTGTTGTCACTATTTGATTTAGTTTTTCACAATATGACAGTACTTTTCTTTTGTGAAATCCATAGAAGAGAAAAACAGAAGAAAAAGGAACAAATTCTGATAAAAGTAGAATGCTGAAAACAATGCTGATAACATTGCTGGTAACAATGTTTACAGAATGTTTTAGCCATTTGCTACTAATCTAAATTTGAGACATTTACCATTAAGCATTTCATTCAATGGAGAGCAAAGTTGACCACAGCAGAAACCTGTAAGGTTTCTTCCATTTTTCATATATTAATTCATTTTTTCTACTCCCATTTTTTCCCTGATTGAATTCCAGCAACTACTCCTATCTACACTTCCTGATGCAAAACCTATCAAAGCCAATGGATATGGTCATATTAACTTCAGTGGGCTTTGGTCCAGGTCCTGAGGCATATGGAGCTTGAACCAACCTTGACCTTAGTGGAGATGAAACAAGTCATCTACAACATTGTATCAGTAGTTTTCTACAATCCATCAATAAGATGTGTCACATGCAGCATGTGTAAATCCAACTGCCAAGAGTGATACTTCTGTTCTATTGGCTTATGGCCAGTCTGGTTAGTCATGCCATTTTCCCTGTATGATAAGAAGTTATGCATATTAGGCATTTTTTACTCCTATTTAAAAATGACATCCTGGGATGTAACTTTGCATTAACTGCTCATAAAATTCTGAAAAATTCCTCTCCTTCCTTTTGTGATTAGCACATTAATGATTTTTCAGGTGGTTCAGAGCAATGCTGCAGTACGTTTGGATGACTAACAGACCTTTGTATTGTCATTGCTGGTGAATGTATAAAAAAAAGGTGATGCAATTAAGAAATATTCATACAAATTGTAAGGGGAAATGAATTGTGGTTTTGAGTTAAATGGCAAAGCATTAATACATTCCTCACAGCAGAATGTCCTTGCATCTTTAGTACACTCAGGTCATAAGTATGCAGCTTAGGCTATCAGGGAGCTGTGATTCACCTCAGAGGGTCAAGTGAAAAGTGTCCTAAAAGTGACAATGAATTTACAACCTATCCATCACATGCACAATGTAAAATGATCACAATCTCTAAATCATAATAATACCTAATAGGAAATTTTGCCCAGTTTTTATCATCTACATACTTATTATTGAAGGATTCTTTTGCATAATGCAATCAATATAAGCTATCAAATGCATGTGCTTTCAAGATTCATGACTTTTCTCTGTTCAAGGTAACTAACAAAATTACACATGTAAAAATCTAAAAAATGCCCCTGAAAATATACTTTCCTTACTACAGCTATAGTTAAACTAGTAAAATTTATAAGTTTGTGTGAGTCAGCTATTCTAAATTCTTTCTTATCCGTATCAAAATTTTTAACCCAAATTCCTTTTATTCTCTTTTCTGTAGAAAATTTGTTTAAGAGCAGCAAACTAAGCCCCCTTTTAAAGCTTACTTTAAAAATATTGATTTTAAAAATGATATTGCAGAGGAAAGTCTATACCCTCAATAAAGAAAAGTTATGATTTTGAAAAGTAATCATATTGAGTAAGTATGAGTAAAGAAATGGAAGCAGAAAGCCACAAACCCCAAACACTTGTACCAAAAGATTCCCAACCACAGTTACTGAGCAATGTTAAGTTTAGTCTTGAGCTGTAAAACTTCAAGGAAGAAGCAGAAGTTTCAGTTAGTGATTTTCTGTTCAGTAATCTAGTTAGTTTGTTTGTTGTTTGTTTGGGGGTTTTTTGGTGGTTTTGTTTTGTTTTGTTGAGGTTTTTTTAAAATAAAATCTGTGTTGTATCAGTGTTACAGAACAGTGATAATGCATTTTATAATATGAATTGGTTCCTACAGGTTCCCATAACAAACAGAAACTGAACTCAGTGTCAGTGAGAGATTTCACATAACAGCCCAGGAGTTGCTATTCTCATGTTTATTCTGTGTTGTACCTAATAGTACCTGATCAATCTCTGCAGAGGATATACAGACCTTTTAATATTTAGTAAATCCTTGGCATGGAAATCGCCACATTAAACCAATAACAATTACCTTGCCAGACTTCTGTATGTGCAACATTTTATAGTAAATTGAGTGAAAGAGGTGTCATGCAGATGAAAGGACAAATAAAATCTGACACTCCAGGGACATACTACTCAAAGTACTGTGGTACTGTGGACTGATTTCTCATCATTGGTAAAGGTCTTGAAACTCATTTAAATAATATGTACCTGCAATATCAGAATTATTCCATGCTGTTACAATACCCCATTTCTTTACCAATTAATATGAATTTACCTATTAATTTCTTGGCTTATGTCAGACAGAATGTTGTAGATCTTGGAGCTGAGTGATCCTGTATAGCTTTGAAGAAGTATCACCTCAGATCTCTTGGATATAAAAATCACAGATTCTTCTCCAAAATATGAATTATGTCTTCGTTCTAATCAAGTAGCCTCTGTGTTTGTACTCAGATCAGCATATATTTTAGGTCACATCTAACAAACTGTTCACAGAACAATAATTGTACTTCATAGCTGCTACTTCCATCTTGCTCTTATTTGTTGCAGTGGGATCCGGACCTGGAGTAACGATGAGTCTCAATACGAGTATGGTCGTTCTCCTTTATTCTTAGTACTTACAAGATATATATAGACATTCACACAGAGTACGCAAATGCCGCAGATACATGATTGGTTTATTGCCCTTGTCCCAGTGTCCAGGGCAAACTTATGATTGGTGCAAGCAGGTGTCTGTCCACATTCCAGGATGTTCTCAGGAACTCCAGGGAGCTTGTTGACACTGGACTCAGAGCCGGTCAGAGCCAGCTCTGCCAGGCAGAGCTTGCTCCTTATCAGCAGTTTCAAGGCTCAGTCACAGCTGCTGTAGGCCTTACACCACACTACAAGCTGGGTTGTCAGCTCCATGGAGATCATGTCCCTTTTCGCATGGCCATTCCTCCAGAGATGTGGGTTGCATCAGTGGCATTATTAGGAAGAGAGGAGCCACATCTCTGGAGTAGACCTGTAGACCCAAGAGACTCAAGAACGTATATGTCCATAAGTAAGGAGTGGTGCAGAAGTAAAGAAGGAAAATCAGAAATCACAGCAAGTACATCTGAAGGTTCCCTGACTTCCCCTAATGCCTTCTGAGGTTCCATGTTGAATAAATAACACTGTCATTCCTGGAAAGACTTGTACAGCTTGCATTTTGAAATATTCAGAGAGAGAAATTCCTGCAGTGACTCCAGACAAACACAAAATCCTTCTGAGACTTTATCAGCACTGAGTATGCTTGATGATTTTCATGCATCTCCTTGAAAATATTCATATTTTTTACATTATTTCCTTCTTTCAACATGAACTACTGCCTGAACAGTCATTCCCATGCCTGTGATTGCACATTTCTTGATTGCAAAGCCTGCAACTTTTCATTGGAAAATTCTGTTTTCATTCAGCTTTTCAATGGAAATATGTAATAGTTCTTGATTTAAGTTGCTTCATACTATGATATGAAACAACACCAAATCCTTACTTAAATCAAGAATCTGAACTCTGTCATTCCAGAATGATTTAGACAATGAAAGTCTAGGAAATTACTCTGAACTTTCATCTGGGTCTTTGTTAAGAGCATCCAGAGCAAAATATGTGATAAAGGAGGAATGTAGAAATTATACTTCTCTTGGGGTGCAAGAAAATTGACAGGTCCTGTGATATACTTTTTCCGTGAAACAAACCAACCAAACAATCCAAACTAAAACCAAATCAAAGACAATAACAACAAAACCCACAACCTAAACTCCGAAGATTCATAAAGACATCCCAAAGACAATTATGTTTTCCTTAGAGAGTGAGGTAGCTCAAAACAATTTCTTTACATGTTAGTTTGTAAATGAGTGTTGTCATTTACAGCTATCTGTGAGTAACCATTTTCAACTTTGTGATAACCATTATAGGAAAACAAAGTTCAAATTATGACAAAATGCTTTAGACAAAGTTAAGATATTATGTCTAGCTTCTGATAGGTGAGATTTCCAAAATGGAAGCACTCTAGTTGCAATAACTACTCTGATTCCTTCCTTCACAGAGAAATAGGGAAATAATTTAATTCTCATCCATAGCAAAAGCAAGTAATCACTCTTCTCATTCAGCATGTAGAGCAGGTGTAAAGAATTAAAACTTCTATCCACATTCAATCAGCTGGAAACCTGCCTGTCCCGAAATCTAAATGCAAGGAGTTCATAAGGTGTGTCCCTATAGTACAGAGCACAGCACAAATTAGTTTCTGACCTTTCTTAATTAAAGCATCCTCTGCTAATGAAAAGAGGTACTGTTTGAGTGTGTCATAGACATAATATCCAAAAGAAGTCTTAATGTATTGCTAAGTATTTTTATGCTGTTAAAACACCACTCAGGTGGGAAAAGTAAGCTATGGTGCACTGAAATATCAAGGAAACTTTTCTAAAGCAATTATGCACTGACAGCCACAATGTGGTAAGTATATCAAGATTTAGTGTCCATTTATTAGTTTCCCAGTACAGGAGAACCTCATGGCTGCCAAACCTGACTCATTACCCTCATTTTTCATGATATAATCAGTATGAAAATGGTGACTGCCTGGATATTTTCCTGGACATGAGGTGTTCAAACTATGTATGTCTAGATCACCATTATTGCATCATTGACTGATTACCATTCTGAATGATGTCTCTTCTTTATTTTCATTCCCTGTACTGAAACAATGCATATGTCACTGAGGAATTACATCTACTGCCTGCTTCTGAATTATGTCCTTGACAAACATATACCTTTTTGCTCCTATTCTATCTTTACCCTATTCCTTGAAGCACTTGCCTCAGAAGCAAGTGAACACCTGGTGATTTTTACCTAGACTCTGAGTCAAAAATTGAGACTACTCCCCTTACTATCGGCTTTATGCAAATCATTTGCTACTAGTGTTTTCGTTCACCATTTCATTCTTCTCTTAAAGAATATGTCCAAGAAGCATGCATATTATGTTTTATTGGGATGCATTCAAAATTTGCTGCTTTCAGACTGAATGACAGTAACATTGATCTGAAAGTTTGCCACATACTTCGACATTGACTAAATAAGCAATTCATATAGTCAACCTCTCTGCTCATGGGTTTGCCACCATTTTGAGATCAGCTCCTCTCATAGCACAACTTCCATTTCCCGCATCTAAATGAATAGTTATAAAAGACACAAAAGAATTAATTTTCATTTTTGTCTAAAACTAAACCATTCCTGCAAATTTTAATATTAAAGAGCATCCAAAGCCATCATTAAGAACTCACATCTGCAGTTTAATAAAGCAATCATTTTAACTGCACAGTGTTAACCCCCCCATAACACCTATACTCCCATTGTGTCATTTGCTAGTATCTCCACTGGTTATCCCTCTGTACATCTGTTGTCAGTCTGAACAACTAATCTGAAGAAATCATCAGACTAGAGGAAATTAGCAAATTCTTTTGCTAGGAAGTACAAACTACACAAATACTGCTCGCATTGCAGAATACCTTGCTGAAAAACATCCAAGCTGCCAGAATGACTCAGAAGATTGTCATTCCACTCTAATCATGACAATTTCCATTTGATCCAAAATCATGCTGTTTCTATCCATTATATCGAATAGATGACATTTTGCTATTCAGTTAAATAAATCCAATAAAATTTGATCTCCAGTTCAAATATTTCCATTTCAAAAGTGCTGGTCATAAATACAATCAGCTTGGCAAAATAGCAAAAAGCTATGACAAGCCTTACCTGTGAGATGCTAAATTTCATTTACCGTTTATATTCAGAGACATCTTTCCCTTTGCTTTAATTTTAAAAGTAGGAGTGATGTTGCAATAAACAGCTCATGGGCACTAGTCCATAGCTGGAAGTTAGTTATGAAGATGGAGTCACCCAAAGGTACCTTCCTAGGTATCACTGTACTGTTTCAGTATTTTAATTAAAAAGAGGAGAACTGACAAGATGAAGCAAGTGGCCTGATAGACTCAAGTTAAAACCTTTTCTGAAATTAATGTCGCTTGAAGTTATCTCACGGAGAAATTGCAAGTAACAAGTAATAGGCAAGATATTGGATGATCATTTAGTGAAGTATTAAGCAAGCATATCTACTTTTTGAATTTTGCAAACTCTTTTATATGAAGGAAGAAGTAAGACATTCCAAAAGAGGGGGAAGAAATTAACAGGGGAAAAAAAAGAGAGGGAGAATCAGAAAAAGTCAATATAAACACTGTCCTGAGATTTTGCCCTAAGTTAAAAGAAAAATTAGATTAAAAAATTCTAAAATAATAACTGTTCTTAA
The DNA here is from genome assembly GCF_000695815.1 of Acanthisitta chloris. Lineage (NCBI taxonomy): Eukaryota > Metazoa > Chordata > Aves > Passeriformes > Acanthisittidae > Acanthisitta > Acanthisitta chloris. The sequence goes on along the minus strand of NW_008690615.1, from coordinate 11,183 downwards.
CTGGAAAAAGACCTCCATAAAGATTAAATCAAGTACTGGAGTTTACTGAAAGTGATTATGTCTTGCTAAAACTCAGAGCGCTTTTGGCATTAATATGCTTTCCTGGATGTCACCATAGAGAAGCTAATGGAGGACCTGTCTGGCTTTTAGGGATGGAAGGATGTCTGATAAATACATCTTACTTTCTTCAAGTTATGTATAGGCAGTAATAGTGGCTCCTAACTGACATTTTGCTGATAAACCTGTGATTTCTTCCTGTATTGGGTTTGCATGGTAAGGCTTTGGTAGTGGGTGAGCTGCAGAGATGGCTTCTGTGAGAAGCTTTTAGAAGCTTCCCAACATCCAACAGCCTTTACCAGTCAGCTCCAATATGGATTTGCTGCTGACCAAGGCCAAAGCCCATCAGTGATGGCGGAAGCATCTCTAGGATAATGTGTTTAAGGGGAAAAATAACGAAAAAGTGCTCAACAGCAGCCTGCTGAGTAGTAAGACTGTGAGAAAAACAGCGCTAAACAGACCACAAGGTCCGTGCAGAAGGAGGGGAGGAGGTGATCCAGGAGCCAGAGCAGAGATTCCTCAGCAGCCCATGGTGAGGCAGGCTGTTCTCCTGAAGCCTATGAAGATCCACAGGGGAGCAAGAGATCCACCTGCAGCCCATGGAAGGCCCCACACTGAAGCAGGTGCATGCCCACAGGAGGCTGTGACCCTATAGAAAGATCGCACTAGAGCAGGTTCCAGGTAGAACCTATGACTTGATGGAGTGAGAACCTCATGATGGAATAGGTTTGCTGGTAGGACTTGTGACCTTCTGGGGAGCTCACTCTGGTGCGGCCTGTTCCTGAATGACTGACCTCATGGAGGGGACCCAGGCTGGGGCAGTATGCGAAGAACAGTCTCCCATGGAAAGGACCCACGCTGGAGCATGAAGAGGGAGGCCAAGCTCTGTG
>NW_008690615.1:0-10208 GCF_000695815.1 Acanthisitta chloris | reverse complement strand
TGAACACTGCCCTATTCTCTGTTCTTCTGCACCACTAGGTGGGAGGAGGTCAAGGAAACCGGGGGAGAAGTCTGGGTAGGCGCTGGGAGTGTGGGAATGTTGGGTTTTGGTGCTGCTGTTTTGCTGCTTTTTTTGATTAAGTTTTATTTGTCTTTATCCTAATCTGATCTGATTGGTAATAAATTAAGCTAACTTCCCCTAGTCAAGTCAGTTTTGCCTGGCACAGTGACCCATGAGTGACCTCTCCCTCCTGTTTTCTCACCTCACAAGTCCTTTGTTCTATTTTCTCTCCCCTGTCCAGCTGAGGACTGAAGTGACTGAGCAGATTTGGTGGGCACCTGGAATTCAACCAAGGTCAACCCACCACAACCCCTTTGTCCCAGACTCAATTAAACCAACATCAAGTGACTTCATGGGATTCTGTAGTGTAAATGATCCTTTCCACTGATTGGTGCCTCACCCTGGTATGTTTGGGTAGAGTTAAAAAACCAGTGTGACCCATATGCACAACTCAAAGAGTTGACTCTGCTGTGGCAGTAAGTTTTGCTTTCCATAAGACTACTGCTTTGGCTCCCATTAAAGAAGACATACATTGCAAACACATGCCCTAAGAAATACTGAAACCAATATTGAATGCATTTCTGAAATCTTGATATTTTCATCACATGCCATCTAAGCTAATACAGTGCACTGTTTACAGTCATCAACTGCAATATATTTTGAAATTATTACCTTGCTCTGAGCCATTTGTGTCATAATACTCTCCATAGGTAACCATAAAATGAAAATAGAAGCCTCTTTTATTGGTGGCACTGCATCTTAATTGAAAATATTAAAAGCTATTGCTTTCCTACTGTGGTTTGTTATTTTGGGGATTTTTTGCATAGTTGTTTTGTTTAGTTTGGGTTTTTTGGTGATTGGTTGATTGGTTTTGACTTCTTTGTTTAGTTTTGGTTTGCTTTGTTTTCCTTCTCTCTCACTGTTTAACTGGCTAGTCATATGATTTTTTTAAATGAAATAATAATTTAAAAAATTATGAAGCTAATTTATATTCAAACTAGATTTGGCAAGTGATTATCCCAAAGTAGCAGGGGGTCTATGGGTGTGCGAGGCAATAAACATCTGCTGTGTTCATGACCATTGGTCTCAATGTTTATTAGCTTGGGAGGTATTAATTTTCAAGAGACATGCTTTTCTTTGGGTTAGATTGTATTTTCTGCCTTGTTTTATATATATTTCCCCCCTTGCAAAATTTTAAAGCAGCATTGTTTATTTGGTTTTTATGCTTTCCTCCCTTCTGTCCCCATCTCCTCTCACATTAACATTAGAGTAAAACTCAGGCAAACAAGAAATGTTTTTCCAAGAAATCTTTCTGCTAGTATGGATGAGTGGCTTAGCTGTTTCTCCTCATATGAACTGTGTGGTCTACTCCCTGTTTATTGGCTGAAGAAGTTAATAGGAATTCTGTATTATAGTTGGTTCATTGTCCAGCTGCCTTTCAATTGTGTGTTATATGTAATTGCCAAGTTCATGCCATGCAATAAAGGCTAAGGGCAAAGTTGGAGAACAAGTTGTAATTGAAAGTAACAGGCTGGTTTTGTATTTTTAGTGAAGAAAATAGAAGAGTGAAATAAAGCAGGCTGTGTTTTGAGATGCTTGGAGGAGAATATAGCTATTTAGCTAAGGAGACAAGAAGACAGCTGAGAGTAAAAATGCCCTTCTGCAACTGAGGCACATGCAATAAAGGCTAAGGGCAAAGTTGGAGAACAAGTTGTAATTGAAAGTAACAGGCTGGTTTTGTATTTTTAGTGAAGAAAATAGAAGAGTGAAATAAAGCAGGCTGTGTTTTGAGATGCTTGGAGGAGAATATAGCTATTTAGCTAAGGAGACAAGAAGACAGCTGAGAGTAAAAATGCCCTTCTGCAACTGAGGCAATGGAGTGTTTGTATGAATAGATAATATATATTATTTATCCAACCTGTGTAGTACATATTAATTTGAACATACAAATGCTTCTTCAACTCTCAGACAGAATCAGACAATTTCCCCATCAATGTCCCTAGAAATGTACAGGTTTGCTTTAGGTGCTTTCCTGGGTATTCTGCATTTGAATGAAGTCTGTATTACTTGTAATCAATTTTCTAATGGTACTGAGATATCATTGTGGCAGCAAGATGCTGGTTAGGATATGGTGACACAGTGTATTTTAGGGAACTTCATCCATAGGATTGCAATACTTTCCAGGAAGTAAATATTTCCTAGGTGTAATTATGAACAGTTTTATAATTTTAAATGAATGGATTAAGTCATCTGTTTTCTACATATAAGGACTACGGAGTGTGCTGTGGCTCCTTGCTTCCAAACTCCTGAATAATAACAGCCTGATATCCTTTAGTTACCTTTGCATAGAATCTTAGCCAAGAATCAATAATGATTCCATGCTTTAACTCTTTTTACATTTTGTATAAAATTTATAGTCAGGGGTGCATGCCATATTAAATATATACAATTCAGATTTCATAACTTTTTATCCCTGGGACAGCATCGTAACCACCCTATCACAGAATAAATTTATGATGCAGAGAAAGAATCTGAAAGTGTACAGAAAGAAGTCAATTTTCCGTATTCTATAGGTAAGAAAAGGAATGTAGAAAGCTCTGACATGTCCTCTGTTAAATTTAACTGAGTCAATATGCATTCTATAGTAAATATTATGAGCTTCTAGTCAGTTGGAACATAGTGAGCACTTCTGGGTGAAGGCTCAAGATCTCAGGTTTGCATCATTCATGAGTTCCCTAACTTGTTGGTCATTAGTAAAGAGCTGGATACCAAGGTCACAGAAGTTGAAATCTTGGACCAGTTGTGGGCTACATAAACCTGCAATTTCTGAAGTAACATGATATCTGTGAGATCCAGGTTCACAGTTTCAGGTAATTTGCAAAAGAAATTTCTTTTTATAGTGTTCTAGTTAACTGTGTGGGAGGATTATTTGTTTCTTTGGTTGATTTTTCTGTGGGTTTTCATTTTGGTTTGGTTTTGGTCTTGTTTTTCTTTAGAAATGGGTTTAAGCATAGGAACAAAGCTGAGAAATATTCTTAAGGTGATATTGCAATATTCTTTATGACAATTTTGTCGCTTCTATATTCAAATTATATTGTTTGAAAAACCGAAAACCTGTTTAGTGGTGCAAATGGGAAAAATCTAAAAATGAGGGTTTCACTTATTCACAACATTGAGGATGGACTGAGAAACAAGGAAAGGGACATGTCAACATCTGCTTGGTATTTTGCATGGAAATTTTATGGTTTAGTTCCTACATCAAATAAATTTCAATGCAGATAATTATTCCAGATCAAGGAACTGTTATTATTTGTAATTTGCAAACTTTGAAAGCAAATGCAGAGATAACATTCTTTAAAGTGACAAGAGGCACTAGGGGATGTTCCCTTAAGTGTCTTGAACACAGTACAAGGTGATTTGGACCGACCACTGAAGATTTTATTGCAAGAATGTGCTCTTTCATTTTTCTTCTCCAAAAAATAATCTTGGAGAATGTCTAATCTTGGAGACAAATCTAAATTATGAAATTCATTTCCGGATTAGATTTGTGAAGTTTTCTAACACATGGAGAAATTATATGTCAAAGTGCTAGTATTTCTCTCCTCTTTTTCAAATTTTCTTCCGGTTTCTCTCTGTGTGACACATCCAAAATAATGTCTGGACAAATAAAATGTCATTATAGAATATTACAGTAGGTTTTATAAACATCCACATGTTACAGGACACTGAGCCACAGGCTGAAATTGTGAGCTGGGTTTGGTTGTGAATCTGGTCATTTTTGTTGTCCTTGAAATGGTGGGCTCTTTTCTTGGTTTATTTGTGGTTTATTTTTTGAGGTACAAAACTTTATAGGGCAGAACATCTTTCCATATAAGCTGAAGAGCAATTACTTTGCTCCACAAATTTCAAACATATTGAAATAGAATATACATTTGCAACAGGAAAAAGAAAAAAAAAAAGAAGTCATATTTTACCTGCACTTACATGTAGCTCATGCAAACGTGAACTGCAGCTCCAGGGCACAACTCAAGATTTGATATTAAAGTGTTTCATTTGCAACCAATTATGCTCAGGATAAGATTCCACTGCTGCCTCACCTAGCAGTGCAGTACCATGATTTCAAACAACCTCATATAAGTTGGCTATTTCATGTTTTTTTTCCCCTCTCCTCTCTCTTTTCCTCCCCTTTTCCTGCCCCTCAGAACCATCTCTGGCTTCATCAAAACAATTCCATTTGTACTTATGAAAGCATTACAGCTGGTAAGCAGAGAGTACAGAAAAAGCTCAACCATTGCAGCCTTTTTCCCATCTGGATATCATGAATCTTGTATCTCACCGTGGTGTAAGGTCTCTGATTACATCAACCTCTCCAAATTATGCTGAAATGGAGGCCATTCAATTTGCTACAATCAGTAACTTTTGAAAGAGCCCTGCATAATTGATTTCACAGTAATATAGGCATAGGTGAATGAGTTTTTCAGCCTCGTTTATACAATGTTTTCTTTCATTCCAAAGTGAACTATTCAATAGAAATCACATTTTTTTTCCCAACAGTTGGCAGGTAAGGTTTTGGCATATACAAAGTTGTGAGAGAAAAAGAGAAACCAGGGGGACATAATAGTGTAGAAACATAAAAATTGAAATTAATGCCTTGGGTGAAATACTAAATGCAAACAAGCCTTGGGTGAAATGACTATTCTTTACTATATGTCTGATCAAAGTGGTGAAGGAAGGACTCATACAGGATACAAAACCCTGGTGAAGACTAAATGCAGTCCCCAAGTATAATTTGTCAGGGGAGGAGAGGAATGGGCTGTGTGCAGGACTTCAAACCGAACATTCATACAAGGATGAAAATATCTGGGTGTGTGAGTTAAGGGAGGATATGCACACCTTGTTGGTGTTGAAGTCTGGATAATTACTGTACCTGTAAACAACTAAAATGGACAGTGGCCTTAATACTGGAACATGGTACCATGTCTGCCAGCTTCTCCCCTTGCATGAAGCCAGTCACACTGGCTATTGCTCAGTGAATCAATTTCCTTAGCTCCAAAGATACTGTTACTGTTATACAGACCTATGGTGGAAACTTCATCAATGGTGTACCACTGTGTGTGCAGGCCTGCATGAGAGATTTCTTCTGGGAAAGAGAGAAGGTCAGCCATGATAAATCAATCAATCAATCAATCAATTAGAGGATGGCAGGATAGATAAATAAATAGATAAATCCAGGTAGCAAATGTGAAGAAATAAAGTATTGGGGCATGGTCAAGAATTCAGCTATTGAAAGCTTGAAAAAAAATTGCTATTGGACATTTGCAATATAAATTAAAACATGAAAAATCTTATAGACATTTGCAAAATAAAAAATTAAAAAAATAAAGGTGTCTTTTAAGTTGAGAACTATCAATCCCATCTACTACATAACGCATTTCAATTGGACCAAATCAATGTTTTGTGCTGTTTGCCACTGTACATTGATTCCAGAAGAAATCTGGCTAACCATGTCAGACCTCAGTTTTATATATCTTAATTTAAGCAAGAGGGATCCTGTTTGTGAGGCTGATGTGCATTATACAGAAGGAAATGTGAGAATAATACCAAAGGCAAACCAATGGATTTGATTACTTCTCACCTTACAGTTGCATCTGTTGTATTCTCCTTGTTCTCCCCATGTTCAGAGATAAACTGCAGGATTTATTGTTCTCGTGAGAAGCATCTCTGTAACTGTATATAGCTTTGCTTGTGTGTATGTGCATGTGTGCAAATTCCCTGCAAAACCAAAAAGTTGCTTGTGAGCCCTCCCTGTTTAGGAAGAATGCAACTGCCTCTTGATATTAGTACTCCCTTTGCTGAAGAATTGGAGGGTTTATGTACTTTTTGACACAATTTGATTAGAAAACACTGAGGAAACACGTTCACTCTAATCAAATCTAAGAAGCACTGAAGTTTATGCTGTTTAAATCACTTCTAAATCTGAACTATTTGGATCTCTGAATTTTATGATAGTATTAACAGAGCTTCTGGTGAATACCATTAATACACCTTTTTTGGTATTGTTTAATTTTACATGAGTAAATACTATTACTGCTTTTGTCAGAAGTTCTAATGCTATTTTATAATTCATGAAGTTAATTAAGTTAGCAAGAAGGTAATAATTTCTCAATGCTCTCCCCTACAATTTTAAAGGATTTTGACTTTTTTCCCTCTCTTTCATTCTCACCTCTACTTTCACAATTTCTCTTCCAGCCATGAAGTGGGAGCATACACAATTCACCTGTGATATAATTACCTACCATGGCAACAGTTTGTGAATGAGATCGTGAAGTTGAAAATAACTAAAGAGAAGCTTAAGTAGAACAGTCTGAATAAAACTATTCTTTTCAAAACAAGTGAAAAGTCCTTTGAGTTCAGGAAACCTTTTGTCAATCTAGTATGCTAAAACAGGAGGAGATTAAAAGGATAATTTTTAGGTTTGTTTTTCCACTTGTGTTAAAACTTTTGCTAAAATCTGGTCAGCAAATGAAAATAGGTACTTTGCGTGTGTTTGTTTTTTGTATGTGTGAATTGGTTTTGGGGTGTGTCTGACCATGTGACTGACAACAAAGAACACTTGAAAAGACTTGAAATGACAAGCACTCAGTCCGACAGTGCTCATCAAGAATAAGGAAAGCTTTGTGAGATCAAATATTGAAAAATGAGGGAAAAAGCCATTATACTTGTGATGGTTTATTTTTATTGTTATATTCCTGAGATAAACAGATGGCTTAAGTTCATACTGGTATGTTAGATGCCCAGATTTTAATCTTAGAGTCAGATAGAAAAAATCTATTGAAAAGTAGTGGTATAGCCCTTGTATTTCACTTGTGGCTGCTACTGACAAACCTTTCACTATAACCCAGCCTATTCAATAATCCATCGAGTATTTTAGCACCACTGTTCCAGAATTAAATAAATCTATTGATGGTTTTCAAAGGCACACTGAGCTGCATATGAAAAGAGCAACAATAACAGGAAAAACTCATCCAGATACACCATAATTTACAGTTTCCCCACCTGGGAGTAGTTGGTTCCATATTTATCCTGACTCATGACCATAATGATTTAAGAATCAAAATATTTCAGAATAGATAAAAAGCCACCAATAAACTTCATTGAATGTAAATTAATCTGGTAGCACTTTGAAAAGTCCTCTGCCCAGCTGGTGGCATGAAGGTGGATTATGTAAGCTGTCTGTCCAACTACCTTTGAAAGTCAGGCTAGATATGCCTCTATACTTGAGATATGTCTCACTTTGTGTGGCAGATAAACTGAGTCCCAAACATAATTTTGTTGATGGTAGTGGAGTTAGGATCACAGCCAGTGAATCAGTATGAAGAGTAGTTCCATAGAAAAACATTTATTTGCTCTGGATATCATGAAAGATGACCTTTTTTTACTAAGCATGTTATCTTAAATGATGCTTCTCAAAAGGATCCTTATGGAATCTTCTTGAGGTACAGAACAGGAGCACAGGACAAAGTGTATTGATTCTAACTGCCCTGTCTGCTGTGAAAACATCTGGCAACAATCCTGAACAACCTCAAACAGATGAAAAACATATCATCCCCTGGTGATGGAGCATGTGATTCTTGGTTTCCTACAGCTCTGTGGCATGCTGTTGGGCTTTCTGACAAGAAATGAACTCTGACTTGAGATTTTCCTGAACATAGGACAGTAATAAAGTTTGGATCTCAGAACTGTTTTTACATTTCTCATAAGAGGGGAGCTTGCATGACTCCTCCCTCAAAGGTAGGGATGCATTCTCCTTTTATTATCTAACTATTTTAGAAGAGGTAGGTTACAGAGAGGTGGATGAGCAGACAGATATGCAGATATTATAATTTAACCTTACTGGAATGAGGTTTGGGTCTTTTTGGTCAGGGTGATCTATCTATCTATCTATCTATCTATCTATCTATCTATCTCTTTTACCAACAGAATTCCTTATTTTCTCTTAAAGTGTTCAGGACTTGTTTAACCTGTATTAGTGACAGATTTATGGAGGTGTGTTTTGCTCTTCATGGATAGGGCAATGGAAAAAACAGTTTTTCAACTTCTCATAAGTAGGGTTTGGCATTCAGATTTACATCTGCATTTAGGTTCTGAAGGTGCAGGGAGACACCTAATAGTACTTACATAATTACATAACCACTTTTGGAGAGCAAATGGAATTAGGAACCTAACTCTTCTAACTGCATTTCTAGATCAGTTTCATAGAATGGAATCATCAAGGCTGGAAAAGACCTTCAAGATCAGCAAGTCCAACCATTAACCTGTCATTTGATTGTAACCATTAAACCCTAAACCATATCTACCAGCACCAGGTCCAGATGCTTCTTAAACTCTATGAAGTGCTTATTTTCATGTTTTGATACATTTTAAAAAGAACAGCTGCTATTTCTATTAGTGAAATATTCCAGGATTTCAAACAAAAATTCTGAACATGAACATTTTTCTGTGTGTGCATGTACAACATGCCTTCTGCATGAAACCAAAAGGTATATGTGTACTGTTGGGCATGCCAGCTTATAAACATGTCGTAACATACACTTACAGAACAGACAATAAAGAAACAAGAAATCTATTACCTCTTAGAAGTTTTCATGTAAAAAAAAAGGTGCATGGTGAGGCAGAAAAAATGTCCGACTACCTTACTGCTTTGTGCCTCAATTATATTGATTTTGGTAACTCACTGCTCTGTGAGAGGGAAAACTAACTTCATTATAAGAGAAGAATGCACATGCATGTGCATGAGTCTTAAAGACCCAGCAACAAAAATATTATAACATTTACATGGCTTTCATAAGTGTACTGCAAACCTATCCACAGGAAGAGCTTATAGCACAGTTCCAGCTGAGGAAAAGTGGTACAGCATTCAAATGTCACTGTCAATACAAATTTAATTGCTGTATGTATATGAGAAAAAAAGAATAAGCCTCTGCTAACACAGCAATGACAATCTGTCTTGGAAAGGCCACTTCATTGGCATTAAAAAAACAAAACGGGAAAACATTTTTCCAGTGAGTAGGGATTCCTGTCCAGGGACCAGGACGTCAGATATGGCTTTTCAAACACCTGACGAGTGGTTTTGCATTTCTGTTTTGAAACATATCAGATTTATAGTGCGAAGCAATGCAGGTTTTAGGATAGAAAGAAAAGGAGAGCTTGGTTCTTTATTTTGAAGCTAAAAATAGATTAAGAAGGAAGTAAATTATTTCAAGGACACGAGACACGGGAAGAGATCTTGAGAATATTTAAGTGACTTGTGTTGCTTGTTCCATTGTAAAAAGAGAGCTGAAAATCTGAGCCTCATTTTTTGTTAATGGACCTCAGGAAGCAGGAAAGGGAAGTTTTGGTACGCATGGTGTTCAAAAGAGTCCTTGTTGGCCTTCACACCAATTTGATCTTTATTTTTCTTTCTTGTGATTTTTAGAAATATTGGGGCTGAGAGAAAAGCTGAATGACAGTTTTTCAATCTTCTTTCTCCTTCATTTTTCTGGAACTTCCCTGTATTGGGGTTAACATTTTTACAAGATCTTTATGGATATTTTATACCAACAGCAGACTTCTTTACATGGTGACTTGTTGAATGAGTCACTTCTCCTTCCTTTTTTTTCTCATTTGATTCACTTGTGTGCCATAAAAGGAATCAAATTTACCAATGTGGATGTGCCTAGGACTTCAGGCTGTTCTTTAAGCTCAGCATTTCCTGTTGTTCAGTGTATATTGCCCATCATGGCAAGCTTTGAAACATACACTACTGGACCATGGCCTTTACTAGTGTATTTGGAAAGCTGCAGTCAAGAAACAACATTCATCATGCATCACTTAAACAAATGTGGATTTCACATTCATAGGTGTAAAGTTCCAGATACTAAGTCAAATAGAACATGACAAGCATCAACACTCACCAGTTTCTAGAATCATTTCTAACTTCAGAATTTTAAGATTCAGGTACTCAGGTCCCTAACCATTTGAATAGGCTTGTATTGTGATGAAGAAAATCTGATGGCTATCTCCTTATCTGTCCCAGTAATTAATACAAGTGGTCTGGGCCTAAGGTCAAGTTATACATACATACATACGTACATACATACATATATGTA
>NW_008690614.1:18629-24277 GCF_000695815.1 Acanthisitta chloris | reverse complement strand
TGATCTGTAAGGTCCAATCCAACCTCTAAAATTCTCTGATTCTTTGATATGCATAGAATCATAGGATCTTAGAATGATTTGGGTTGGAAAGGACCTCAGAGATCATCTAGGTCCAATCCTCTGCCATGGGCAGGAACACTTTCCACTAGACCAGGTTGCTCCAAGCCCCATCCAACCTGGCCTTAAACACTTCCAAGGACAGAACACCACAACTACTTGGTCCACTCTGTACCACGGCCTCACCACCCTCTGTGTGTGTGTGTGTGTGTATATGCATATAAAAATCAAACCTAATCCTAGTCTTTCTATGAAGAGTTATCCTGTCTAAAGTGTAGAGAATGCCTATATTCCTTCAAGGCTTAATTCAAGATAGCATCCACAGTTATAAAGCAATGAGGAAAACCAAGTACCAGGACTATTTGAGCCATCAGGTATGACACAGTCATGGTTATTTAGAAGTAATCACACTTTAGCAATTTACAGATATTACCTCTACCTCTTTCCAGTGGCATAGAGATAATAGTAAGCCATATATTCTGAGAAAAGAGAGAGAGGCACATGTCTTTTTCTGCATGTCTTGCCTGCTCACCCTCAGTCAAAAAAAGGATGAGAGAGTAGGTGCTGACCTGCAATTTCAGAGCAACAATGTTCCTTTATACCTTTACTGCATCTACATTCTTCAACGGCCCATTAAAATGTCTTTCATTTTAAGCAATTTAATGAAATAACAAATAGAAAACCAGAGAGAAAAAGGAGGGGGAAAAATCAGCTTCAGCTTAAGAAAACAAGAGCACAACCAAAACCTCTCCAAGGCCACAATTACAGTTAAATAAGACAAAATGAATAGCAATGATGTCAAACTAAGCACCTAGACTTTCTGTGATCACTTGTGTAACCAGGGAGGAACCAAGAGAGGAATCTTGTCCTCCTAGATGGTGCTAACAGTGAAAGCAGGAGCGAGTGAGTGAGTGTGTGACTGCTTGTGTGTATGTGTACGCAGAGGCGCCTGTGTTAGTGTGCTGGAGCACACAAATGAAAAACTAGAGTGACAGCTAAAAATGCCAAAGGCAATCCAAGGAGACAAAAGGGAAATAAAGAGAATGGAAAAGAAATAATGGAAAACCCAATCAGTGGTGATAGGGGGAGAAATGGAAATAACTGAGACTTTTCAACTGGGTGAAACAGAAGATGAAGTAAAGAACAGAAGTGGGGAAACAGAAAATAGATATTATTTGGAAGAACATTACCAGCCATCTTCATTTTATATTCTTCAAATGGCTTTCAGAGATAAACCCAGCTATAATGTCTCTTTCTCATAAAATACTTCTCCTTTTTGCTTCCTGATCCACAAATTGTTTGCTTGCTATTTTAGCAATGTACATGCATAGGAAGCTTCCTGAAATTGTTTTCCTGTTTCGAGTGAGCACCTTATAGTCAGAAACAAACTGAAGAGAGGCAAAAGCTTCATCTTATATAATCATAATGTCAGTAGATCTAAATTCAGATTATGTGACTTGAATCACAACTATAAGCTGCAAAGACAATCTTTGCCTCCTGAGTGATGGACATGAGAAATTCCAGACTGGCATTCTTTAGTCCACCCTTAGGAAGCACTCTGTAATCTTCCTCTTTTCAATCCGTGGCTGGATACTTCTTTCCCAACCAGAACAATGCACCAGCTGAAAACAAATCAACTAAAATAGTCAGAATTATAACAGTAAGAAAATACAAAACAAAGCCATGTTTTGAGCAGAGGAACCACTTGGGAGAAAAGGAATAAAAGAAGTATTCCACTCAAATCTCCTATGCTAGGAGGAAGACAACGTTTTCAGTTTCCTGAATTCAAACACACCATGTAAGTGTGCTTTCTCTCCAAATGTCTCTGGAGAGCAATTACCTTTTCTAGATTTCAGCCCCACAAATTGAAGGAACCTCAATAATGCACAACTTTGCCTCTCCCTCCACAACCATTCCTCCACCCTTAATTAAGTCTTGTACATAAAATCCAAGCATAGCCAGCAAGATGGCTAATGTTCTAAGCAGCAGAGCTGAGTTCACATCTCAGCAAGCCCAAACTGTTATTCATTGATTGCCTGAGGTTTTTCTAAAAGGTTCCAAAGTCAGCAAATGCTTTGCACACCTCAGCTGAGCTGTGCTGACCTGGCTCAGCTGAAGAAGACCAACTTCTGGATACACAGAGGCACTAACAAGAATACTGGACTTGCTGGAGTCTGACTTTTCAGCATTGCTAGACAAGAAAACAGAGATTTCATTATTTTGGTTTACCATTTCTTTACTTCAAGTGTAGGAGGCACTTTCATATCACTGACTGGCTCCCTGTTCACATATAGGCAGATATTTCTTCTAGTAAAACTGGTTATTCTTTTGGACTTGGAGAAGCATAATAAAGCAGAAATATCTTTGATCAGTATGGTATCACAAGGAAATGTTATTGCTATATCTGTTTGGCAGAGTGGGAAATACTATATTGACCTGGCGGAGCAGAGCACAATATTTTATTACAGACTGTTTTACCCATAATTTCAGCAGAGGTGATAGCTAAGTATGAAGCAGATGAATATAAAGATGACTGATGCACATATATCTTAGCTTAAACACTAGCAAGTAACATAAATGTTAAAGTTTTTTGTGTAGTCTACCTTCTAGTAAAAGTTTTTGCAAGTAGATCATGGTAAGAGAAATAGAAACACAAAAATTACGTATTTATTATTTATTCTTTGCTTCACTGATAATTCACTTTGTCAAAATGAGGCTCTTGTACTCCGCTTGGTGCTCTTATTTAAACAGTGAACAGAATTTTCATTCATCAGTAATACTGAAAATTATACACCCTAATGAAATCCAGAAATAATGCAGGTGACTTTTACCAACTTCTAAATCCAAACCCATGAATTTTTGATGTTCATGATATCACATGATGATGAACAATTGCATTGAAGGTTTCAGTCCAGTGCAAATATAGAAGTTAATTGAGACAACATCTTAATGAAAGGACCCATGTGATAGATATGCCACAGCAAACTTTCTGAATAGCTTGGTCTGATACCTTCAGGAAAGGTTGCTTCTTCTAGAAAGATGATCCAAGATAATCTAGGAAGAAATTCAGAGGCCTGAACAGAGATCCAGCTTCTCTGAAGAAGAGCCAGTGAATGCTGAAACGCTAGTTACTTCTGATAGACAACAATGTGGAAAGAAGTCATCCTGGCCAGTAAGTTGGTGTTCAACCATGCTTAATTCCTTCTTCATTTTTATTTCATGCTTCTCCTTTCAGTCCTTCGAAGACATGTAATAATACTTAGGAATCTGATGGAGTATGTGAAAGGGTTAAAAGGGCTGTTTGGGAGCAGCAGAGTTATACATAACTACATCTGCTGACAGCAGATGAATCCCATTACCACCCATCAGTACAAGCTCCTGCTTCTGTTCTGTGGGTGAAAGTGCTCCAGTTTGGTAGGTGAAAATTTAGCGTGAGGGTTGGGGGAGGAGGGTATAAGTAGCCAGGTTGAGTGTTCTACCTGATATGAGCAGTTAGGAGAAGGAATGACAGTGAAAGAAAGTAATATATGCATCTTCCGCAGCACTCCGTTGCTTGTTATGGAAACCTTGTTAGCAGATGAAAGTGACAGGTGAGGTTTTAGCACTGTAAAAAAACCAGCACAAACATGGTATGATGACTGCCAAGGCAGGGGAATGGAGCAATCTGTGAACAGGCTTCGAATCCACAAATAAAACAGGTACTGTTTTGTTCTTAAAATCCGAAGACAAGCAGAAACATAGAAACTACTAGACCAGAAGGAAGGAAAAAGGGGAAAGGAAAAAATATAAATTTAAGCCTTTGGCCTGTAACATCAATGGATACTCATAGGGAAAAAAAAAAAGAAAGAAAGGAGAAGAAGCATAACATGTCACCATCCGCTGTTTACATCCCTTACATTCATAGTAAATGACCTTTCCCACGAATAAAATGCCTTTGAGACTGCCCATGACTAATTTCCAATGTTGTTGTGATTTTAACCTCAGCAGTATAGGGAAAATGGTCACAGCAGACACCAGTTCCAAGGGAGCAGAAACAGCTTTGCTTCGCTACTGTGCCACTCTCATTGCTAAACCAGCTGCAAACTATCGCAGATACCAAATTAATTTAGGGAAGTCTCAGCAATCCATGGCATGAAGGAATAATTCCAGAAAAAGGACTAGTATAAACTCTGTGAATATCTGCTGTTACTGTTGTACAGGAGACCTAGATTCATCTAAAAAGATCCCTCACAGTGCCATAATCTTCACAAGTCAGAGTCATGCGTTTGTCTGACACAGAGTGAGAAGAAATCATGGTGTGCAAGAACAGAATTCAGTCCTTTACTTTTACTCCTCTCAATTCTTAATCCTTTTTCAAACTTGAAAATTAATTTGCATAATTTTCTGCTCCAATGACTTTCAAGGATTAATTGTACTTCTGAAAGGAACAAGAGCAGTTTTGACATAAATGGGAGGAAGGAAGACAATGGGAGAGCCTGTACATTTCTGATCTCCTCCTATGACATTAGGACGAGCAGTAGCCAGTGTGATACACTGAGATGACCAAAATCCACTTTATTTCACCTCCTGTCACCCTGACCCTCACCCTCTGCAAATCTTTATATTCAAGGTCATTCTTGTTCAGTCATTCATTTTGCGTTTGTTGCACCCCAGGTTCACTAGTCACCTCTTTTTTCTAGTCTGAGGGGAAACAGTATTTTTACATACTTGTTTTTTTTTTTTGCATTACCCTCAATAACTGGCAGTAACACATCACCATTAATCTGTGTATAAATAATAACAGAGATTATTTAAGATGTCTCACTGAGAAATCTATTTAGGATATACAGGTTTATTCATGGTGGTCTCTCCAAATTCTTGCTTAGAGTTGCTTGGCATCACCTTCCAGCAGTAAACAGAGCCATGGATACACACAGTTGCCCAGCCACCTCTTCACATTGAGCCAAGGCACTTTTCTCAAAATCCATCAAAAATGCATAACAGGGAAATGTACAACCCTCACACTCTCCCACGGTCTATCTGTTTCTCAGACTTTTCACAGATCACTTTTTCTGTCCTTCTCTGCACTTTGCAATTCTTTCTGTGCTTTTGGGAAGAAGTAGGAAAAACACATGCCACCAGCAGACACGCAGCTATGACTTGGCAGCTGAGCTGACTTAGGTGAACCTATACGGACATCTGTCATTTTAGGACCTGGCCTCAAATTCAGAGTGGAGGTATCTAATCTGAAGCCTTCTAGGTAGTCATTAAGAGATGGTATTACAATGTCCAGAGCTGGTTCCAAAATGGCATGTCAATCAGTGGAATCAAAATAACATGAATTTTCAATGATTATGTGAGATACAGATAATGGTTATCAAATCAGAATTGCTTCTCTTAGTAATTATAAGGATTAACATACTATTATGATTACAGCATAACAGTGTGAATGTTGTATTACCGATATTATAGGCTTCCTCTGAGAATAAAGCTGAACTGGATGACCTCAAACCAACAGGGAGACTAAACAGTCTCACTGTGCGGTAGGAGAAAAAAATTTAAATTGAAATATTTCAAATCTGGGTTTCTCTTCAAACTTTGTAAAACAATGT
>NW_008690614.1:12011-18244 GCF_000695815.1 Acanthisitta chloris | reverse complement strand
TCTCCTCTCCTCTCCCTCTCCTCTTCTTTCCTTTCTCCATCCCTTGCCCTATCAAAAATTATCTCCATTGTTATTTCTTCCCATACAATGTCCTTGGTGAAACACATCTCACCCAAGACATACATATTTTGTCCAAAAGTGCTGGTCTGCCCTCAAGCTGCCATGCTTTGGCAGGTTACTGCCCATCTGCTGAGCTGAGGTAACTGTCTCTGAACTTGCTTTCAGTCCACATCAGGAGAAAGCTAGTTCAACTTAGAACAGTCCACTGTGAGACAAATCCTGCCAAAGCTATTGCCATCCTGATGGAGAAAATCCTGCATTATCAGTTGTGACTTGTCTCTAGCCCCTCACTAGTTGCCAAACTGCATACTACAAAAACTGCCAAGTAATCAGCCTGCAACTGAGTGGAGCTATGCTTACTCAGTGGGGAACTAGAAAACTTAAATATGCCATCATCTATGAGGTATCCAAAATTCATGAGTAAGCCCACCTGAAGGCCTGCATAATTTTAAGCACATTTTTTCATTCTTCATTTGCTTTCTGGTGTGAAGGCCTGAAGAGGTCAAATTTTTGAATTCCTTACAACCACTAGGACTAGAAACAGACCTTTGTTTTTTCTCTTCATTGCAAGAAGAGACAATCCTGCCTCCAATAGCTAAGTATTTGAATTTGCATTACTAAATCTTGCTTCACTGTCTATAGGATAACCAGCCTCTGAAATATCGTTGAAAGACACCTCCTTATCAGCAGTCTTTACAGAGAACCTTCCAGCAGGACTGAGAACTTCCTCTCTTTTCTAAAGGATGCCAATAGAATCCTGGGTTGCATCAAAAGGAGTGTGGCAGCAGGTCAAGGGAGGTGTTTCTCTCTCTCTACTCTGCTCTGGAATACTATGTGCGGTTCTGGTGACCTCAGCATAAGAAGGACATGGAACTTGGAGCAAGTCCAGAGAAGGCCACAAAGTTGCTAGGAGGACTGGAGCCTCTCCCCCATGAAGACAGGCTGAGGGAATTGGGGCTGTTCAGTTTGGAGAATAAAAGGTTGTGTGGAGACCTCATCACAGCATTCCAGTATCTGAAGGGCCTACAGGGAAGATGGGGACTCTTTGTTAGGAACTGCAGTGATAGGATAAAGTGTAATCAAATTGAAGTGAAGGAGGAGAAATTTAGGCTAGATATTAGGAAATAGGTTTTCCTGTGAGGGTGATGAGACACTGTCCCAGGTTGCCCAGGGAAGTTGTGAATGCCCCAATCCTGGCAGTGTTCAGGTTGGATGAAATCTTGAGCATCCTGCTCTGGTGGGAGATGTCTCTGCCCATGGCAGGGGAGGCTGGGACTAGGTGATCCATAAGGTCCATTCCAAACCCCCGAAATTCTGTGATTCTATGACTTTAGTGGTACAAAGAAACCTATTCCCCTTTCTCACCGAAGTGATGCACACCACTGTTGCAGAAGAATCCTCATGGTTGGGTTGAATTTTGTTTTCATCCTCCTGAACATATATAGGCTCTTGCAGAAATATTACCCTGTCATATGATGTTCATTTGGTGTGAGCATTGGTTTGTTTTTGCTAGAAGACCATGCAACTAGTGTATCATTCATATGCTGTGTTTGATCAAGCTCCACATCCCTGTGAGGAAGGATGCTTGTGATCAGTGGGGGGCATGATGGGGGGTTGGAAGGAAAGGAAAAGATCTGCCTTAGTTAACAGTAGCAAACAGGAAATATGTGGGTTTGAAGATGGCAACCTGATGTTTTCCAGGTGGGCTTTACTGAGAGGAAGCCTGGAGTGTTCACCAGAATTTATCAGTTGCTAGTTTTAGAAGTTAATTTTGTTCAGAGAGAGAGAGAGAGTTGCCAAGGGGAACATATGGCACAATAAACTCCTAGTGGGTGAAATGCATTTTTGGACTGAATGCCAGAAAAAGCCATGATCTGCCTGAGGGCTTGCAAAGCTTGTTGGTAGAACCTGCTCTTCATGTTGGTCTTTTCATTTCTCCAGGCTACAGCTCTAATGCTTTCCATCAATTTTTTTGTCCCCCCAAAAATCTTGATTTGTTCCACTCAAAACACAAGAATTTTAAACCTCTCAGGGTTTTTTTTTGCCACTGTAAGAAGAGATGTACTCGATTAGACTGCAAATCTCCCTGACTCAGTAGTGTCCATGACAGGAATCAGTACCAGTTGCTTTAGGCAGGATGGAAGAGCAAGGAAAGCATGTATTGACACTTCTCACACTACACCTTCCTAGGTCCTTCACAAAGCTTACTCTGTCTGCTTCAGGAGCATTCCGCAGTTGGATTTCTCTGCATGCACAGATGAGAAGGGATATCTCATGAACCAGAGCAATCAACCTTCTTCTGTGTATGGCTATGACTTGTTTCACCTTTAGCAACCAAAGGAAAACTTCTCAGTAACAGTTGAAAGTTGCTTTTGGTTTATATAAATGCTTGATATTTTCTGAATTTTATTGAACTATTTATTTTTTGGTCATTCTCCGTGGGTTGTCTCCCCTCAAGAATTTCATTCATTCCACCCTTGGAGGCTGTCATTGACCCTAACAGCACTGAGAGTCTATCATTCCTCCAAATATTACTTCTAGGGAAAGCCATTTTCCTTGTAGATGACTTGTTGCACAAGTGTAACGTGAACTAGAGGAAAGAAAGCTGTTTAGAAACTTCTTTTAAGCTTTCAATACTGGTAAGCAGCATGCTTGCTTTTATTATAATTTCTGCTGTTTGCTGCAGAGCACTGTAGGCTACAGAGCCTCTTAGGCATCTTCCATAGAACACATGCTTCAGATTTTGCACAGTTCTTAATGCATGGTCTGCTAGTTTAATTTACAATGAGTAGTACCTTAGTGTTTGTGTAAGCATGCCGAAATCAAGGATGACAGAAAAAAGCCTCCAGGACCCTCACAACTTGCCTCCCACTTAGGTCCTTGCACTTTCATCCTTAATACTTGCACACAATTACAGGTATGAGCACTCAAGAGCACTAGTGTACAACACCTGGACCTAACGGCCAAACAATACCATTAGGTGATCATCCCTCATATGCATGAGATGTTCTTTGCAATGTCACCCAGTGCCACTCTTTTGTAAACTGTATAGAGTTGCTACATCCATGTATTTGATCAGCTTTCTCTGCTCCAGACACCACTCACTGCCTGAACAAGGTGAGTTCATGGGAAATAGAGGTAGCACTAAGATGCTCTGCTGGTACCCATCCTACAGCTGAGATCAAACCAAGTAGGACCAGACTCTCAGCTGTCATAAATCACTGTTGCAAGTAACAATGAGTTGGGAATCTCCACTTTCATTAGACCAGCCTGGGGAATAGAAAGGGAAAACAGGTTTTACCTCACCCTAGTAACATTGAACCAAAAAGGGGGTAAACCTGGAAACAGTCAAATCTGCATTATGGTGTGCAAAGTGGATTTACCTGCACTCAGCTTCAACTGAACATATATAACAATATATGTCCTTCACTGACAACGAAAAGAGTGTGTAAACACTGGTTTACACAGTAGTCTACCAGATGTAGCCATTGAAAATGTGTGACAGTGTTTCTGGTCCTAGGGGTAGTGATAATCACCTAAAGGAACATCTGCTATTTCACATTGGAGGAAAAAAGAAAGGGATCACTGTGCCCAGGCACTGCACTAAAATGTACATATTTGTTTCAAAAACCTGATTTACTGTCTAAGCCAAGTCTTCAGATGGTGTATGCTGGCAGACATCTGCCAAAGTCAAAGGAGTTGTACTGATTTATACTCACAAAGCACATAATCTGTTGAAGAGAAATAGAGAAATACGGACAGAAGACTCCTTCCCCTCTATCAGCTACACACTGTGGTGTTTATTGTCTGACAGACCGTTCAGAGACATTCAGGCCACCAGAATGCCATTTCAACTAATGCATGGCAAGATCTCCAGGCTGGCAGAGACTCACTGACAACCTACAGCAGACTTTAAATGATAGGGCTGTCCAGCACGGCTGCAGTCCCAGGAATGTGTTCTCTTAAACCAGACAGAACAAAGACCTGAGCTTGTGAATGCTCTCAAGTATAGCACTCCAGTAACCACAGGCATTTTGAGACAGGGCAACCACAATCCTGTGAATATCTCAAGGAAAAGCAGACACAGGTGAATTGCTGAATCTTCTGAAGCTGAGAAAATGCCTTCTTCACAGGGACATACACATAGGGGAAAAAACCCCATCACAGGAGAAATAAAAAACACCATAGAAAACCACACCAGCTCTAAGTCTGGCCTTGGATAAATTGCAAAATGTCTTCTTATTATAATTACTGAGATCCCTGAGGGTACATATAATTGAATTAAGGGGTGTCTCTACTTGCATACTTAGTGGCTGTAGAGCTGTCTTCAGCTTCAGTCTGTGGTCCCGTAATCAGTGTCCAGAACATGCACAAGACGCCCTTTAATTTGGTTATAAGTAGCCCTTGGGGAACCATAGAATTAAACAGTATCATAAGGTTCTAAACATGGTCTGTACAAGGGCTAATTCCATGCTCCCGCTCAATAGAGGATTTCTCAGCCTCATCAAAGTTTTATGCTAAAATTTTGGCTAATATTTTGAAAGCATGTTACTTCATTTGACCTAAATGACTTTTGCACATGTTCATTTCCATTTTACTCTATCAGCCTGTTTAACATAATAGCATATTAACAGTACATTTGAAAGAAGAGTCAGTGGTTTGGAGTCAGGCCAAAGCAGTCACAGCAGCAGGAGAGAGCAATAAGAGTTTTGAAGAAGGAAAATCAGACTTGAGTCCCCATTATTGCTTTGCAAAATGCAAATATCCTTGTGCACAAGGGATGTTTTGGCATGAGAACATAATGTTATTTGTACCAGATTACCAGATTATTTCCAGAAAGATGGTCCCTGAGAAGACTAGGCAGCTACAAATGGCTCTTTACAACTAGAAAGTGCTGATGAAGCAAATACTTGAAATTATTATGTCTTTTAACATGTGTGGAAGTAGTACATTTTTATATAGCATTGTTATATACATTCCATGCATCCATTCAACAGCATGTGTGTGGACAGGCAATAGACACGATTAGTGGAACCCCATACCATTAAACTTGTGTTGTTAAATCTTGTTGTGTATAACTTTGCCAAACCAAACCCACTCATTCCGTTATTTTATTTGATGATTATCTGCCTCAATTTAATTTATTTTATTTTTATTCTCTATTGAATGCAAAACAGCTCGGTCATTTCCAAAAGTAAGACTGTTAATCTTTTAGCCTAGATGCTAAGATTAGATTGAGAATGTTGATGTGCACCAAAGAACTAGAGTATGTGGGCTCATGACCAAAAAATAAAAGCAAAAAACTGGAATGCTTCTCAATTATGGTGGACATTTAAAACAGAGCATGCATTTATTTATGAGGGGGTTAGTGGTTCATTAACTTAAAATGACAACATTCATCAGATAACCCAAGCAACAGAACAATTGAAGTGAATTTGAGACGTCTGTATACATTTGAGATTTGCAGATGTCGACTAGCAAAACAGAAGAAGAGGGTGAGTGTGCCTGGATGTAGCTTGCTAACAATAGTTTCTGGGGAAAGCCTTACTTCTAATAAGAAAGCCAAACTGAGGAAAGTTTTTCTGTGAAGACTAACTTTACACACCAGCTAGGAAGCCACACTGATGACTAGGAAAAGCTGATATATTTAGCTGAGTTTACAACAGATTACTCTCTGACCTCAGCAACTCATGTAAATCCTAAATACCACCACAAAATGGTGGTTCAACCAAGTGGCAAGGATTGTGCATACGGGTCTCGTTTGTGCAGTTGCAGCCCAGAAAGCCAACTGTGTCCTTGGCTGAATCAAAAGCTGTGTGGGCAGCAGGTCAATGGAAGGTATTCTGCCCCTTTTCTCCACCCTGGTGAGAACCCACCTGGGCTGTTGTGTCCAGGTCTAGCGTCCCCAGCACAGGAAGGACATGGACCTGATGAATTGAGTGCAGAGGAGGACCACCAAGTTGATTAGAGGGATAGAACACCTCTTGTATAAAGAAAGGCTGTGAGAGGTGGCATTGTTCCACCAAGAGAAGAGAAGGCTTTGGGGTGACCTAATAGTGGCCTTCCAGTACCTGATGAGACCAGGGGCAATGGCTTCAAACTGAAAGAGAGTTAGAGGAAATTGGATATTGGGAAGAAATTCTTTATTCTAAAGATGGTTCTGTCTACTGACA
>NW_008690614.1:0-11818 GCF_000695815.1 Acanthisitta chloris | reverse complement strand
GGAAATGGGGAAGAAATTCCCATCTGTGAGGGTGGTGAGGCACTGGCACAGGTTGCCCAGAGCAGCTGTGGCTGCCGCATCCCTGGAAGTGTTCCAGACCAGGCTGAATGGAATTCTAAGCAACCTGATCTGGTGGAATGTGCCTATGGAAGGAAGGTTAGAACTAGATGATCTTTAAGGTCCCTTCCAACCCAAGCCAAGCCTTGCTATGACTCTATGACATCTCAAGAACATCAGCCCCATACAGCATAACTTGAGCAAATGACACCTATGGGCCACTGAACCCAGGCAGAAATGCATGAGTGTGTATCCAAGGGCACAACTGTTCTCTCAAGTTTTCTTTTGAACCAGCACAGTACAAAATTGGCAAGGCACCATGAGGTTAATAGAGTTCAGCCCAGGACTCACTGTTAAAGCAGAAGAACTCACACGAACAGTAGCTCCAGGCTGCCCTGTGAATCACAGCCAAAAAACCCAAACTACCAGAACCTACAGTGTGGCACAGGGAGAGATGAGGGCAGAAAAGGGAAATTGCCACTATTTTAGATAAAGATACAAGTAGGGAATTTATCAAGCAAAAGACTCTATCTGGACCTAGGAAGCAGTCCAAACGGTACAATATAGAAGAAGGAAAATCTTCTGTCAAGGTCCTCTTAAAAAGTGAGAATTACCATGCACTACTGTAAATGAGTAAAACAGCAAGATATACATCAAAATTAGAGACAGAACTTTCATTTCTTTTTTTTTTTTTTTTTTTTGCTGTTTGCAAGAACATCAGCATGGTCGCATCAGTAAAATGCCATAGGGAAGTGTTTTGTGGGTAGAGAATAGCTGTGCTGTAATTACCACCTAATTAAGTAGAATTACAAACATCCTTACCACACTAAAAGACCTATTGTTCTTTTATCGGATTGTTATTCTTAGGCCTAATTTAGGCCTCAGTACAGGCTTGGTAGATAACACCTATGTGAATGAGAACCACAGTATATAAGTGTGTCCTTGGAGCCCACAGAAAACCCTGTGTGCAAGGTCTCCTTACTGTGGAATGGCACTCAGGACTACCTCGGCCTAATGCTCTGTACAGCTCTGATTATCAAGTTTCTAACCATTTCTTTGTACAGGAATCAGAGTGGTTCATGGGAACATTACAGATGGTCCCTCCCAAGGGTACAACTAATTGCAAAAGAGGAATTCTTTTCCTGTCAGTTTTATGACTTGAAATAATATGGGCAAACACACCAACCATCTTCCTTTGGTTGCTAAGAGCTCTTAAATTCCAGGCAGTGAAATGGCATAGTGAGGTGTGTGGCTCTGAGGTGTATTGTGAGTGGTCCCATGTGTGGAGATATTACACTGACTAAGCTCTAGAGCTGCTCAGACATTTTCTTTTGACAAAACAATTTTTCCCCAGGAAATTCCAAATCATTGGCACAGAACCTGCTCAGAGATTATGCTGACATCAGCACAAAATATTCCTGAAATGCTCCTGCTTTTAACTTCTGAACAAACCTTCGTGAAGGAAACTCACAGCTCCATGCCTCCTCTGTCTCTCTCTGTCCTCTGCAGCTGATACATCAATAAGTCACACGTGTGACATGGTCTGTTTTGAAATACCTTCTCCCAGCCACCAAAGCCAATCTCTTAGATGATTTGGTTTCAGGTTATTTTTGTGTGTTGCTCTGTCCAGTCCAAATCTCAGCACCAAAAGATAAACACAGAGCTGAAAGTCCACCTTCCAATCAAAAGGGAGAGGTTCTGCCTCAGGCCGTGGAAAATTACACAAGTGCAACATATTTGGTCACCTACATAAAAGCTGATTGCTCAGCAGCAGTCAAAGTAAGGAGCATCCAGATTCAAAATGGGAAGGCTGGTTGCTACCTCGCCAACATCGATCTGCTCTCCTCAATTTCTCCTCTTCTTGTGTGAACAAGTTTCCACCTGGTTAGCCCAGAAACGTGACAAGATCACCAGACACATCTAGGGAGTAACAAAATCATATGTATGCATATATGACAATTGTTTGTGGCTTGAAGATAGTCAACAGCAGCTATCAGCAGTCAGGAAGTGCAAAGGGCATGGGGAAGACACACTGCCAGTTGATGGCATTATATTTCAAGGCCTAAGGAGCAGAAAGAGTAAAAAAATAAGGAGCATTTGATCCTAATTAAACAATAAAAGGAATCAGAGGTTGGGAAAATAAAAGTATACATCTCTAAAACAAGGACATCTCCCTGAAAATTTCCCTTCTTCACCTGGATGTCATCACTTTCAAGATCTTCAACACAACTGAGCACTGATCTTCAAACAGCCATGCCTAATGCCCATCCCCACTGTCATATCTGTCAGCATTGGGCTCTACCTACCCCATACTACTATAGAATAGTAGAGATGTGGGGAGAAGTGAGCAGCTGCTTCCACCCTGCTGGCTCAGGTTTTTTTTCTAAGGCATTATGGGAAATCAAAAGTGGCAGAGGCAGAGAAAACATGTCACAAATGCCTATGTCAGCATTAAAAGCTTCCAAGACCATATTATTTCTGAAAATATAATCTCCTTGCAAAATATATGCTTAACTGCACTTACACTATCAAAAATCAGGAACTAATAAAGATCTGTAGAGGTGATCATCACGAGTAAGTAAACAAGGTAAGTTGTGCTGGCCTTCAGCATAAGGTATAAGGGCTAACAGTGAAGTCCAGCATGAGCTCTGCAGAAGATCTGCAGGTGCACCTCTGCCTGACAGAACCAAAAATGCTGAACCATGTTTTCTAGATGCAGAAGATTCCCTTGCTGCAAAGGTCACCAAAAACTGTTGGAGCATGAGATGAGAAAGTTATGCTTGCTCTTACTAACAAGTCTGAAGTTGCCATAATCAAGGGTTTGTAGCAATATATATCAGTATAGCACACAACAGTATAGAGAAATTGGGAAGAAACTTCCTGGCCAATTCTAATACAGATTCTTCATTTCCATAAAGTATGGCAGAACAGTTTTATTTCTGCATCACTTATTAATTAAAGCAAGCAATTTAATAAGAATGTAGAAGGGGCATGTTGCTTGTTAGAAATGTTCCTTCATCTTAATTTCTTACTTTTCTATCAGGAAACATAATAAAGTCATCAGTTTATAACTTGATGGGGATCTGTTTTGTGAAACATAGTACATTGCTCCAGCTTTTCCTGGGGTTTCAATACATTCACTGTTTAAAATGCAACACATAAAAATAAATCCTCTACTCCCTTACACCCATGCAGCAACAGTAAGGTCACAGGTTGCAGGGACTGAATTGAGCTCAGAATTTGGCCAAAAGGCTGTCCAAATAAACTGGTTGATTGTTGCATATTGTAAAAATGCCAGAGCATTCTTGAACAGGCAGACACATGCACTGGGGCTCTGGCTGGGGAATATTTGAGGCACAATTTGGCTTGCACATGCTTCTGTGTATTGCAGGCCCATTGCCTTAAGCACATCTGCATCCTAAAAGCACGACACAGCTCTTGGCTTTCTAGCCTAGTCTCTTGTAACCTTGCCCAGTCTGGATGACTTCATTAGTCAATTGTCATGGATTAATATAAAACTATGGTTTGGATCCTCCACTAAAGCTGCTGCTATATTTGCCACTGTTTCTTCTGTTTCTGGCTCACTGAGGAGGTCCCAGGTGACTGGAGGTGCCAATGACCATACACAAGAAGGGCAAGAAGGATGATCTAGGGAACTACAAGCCTGTCAGCCTGACCTCAGGGCCCAGGAAGGTTATGGAACAAATCATCTTGAGTGCAATTGCATGGCACAGACAGGATAACCAGGGGCTCAGACCCAGCCAGCTTGGGTTTAGGAAAGGCAAATCCTGCTTGACCAGCCTGATCTCCTTATACGACCAGGTAGCCTGCCTAGTGGATGAGGGAAAGGCTGTGGATGTAGTCTACCTGGACTTCAGCAAAGCCTTTGACACCATCTCCCACGGCATATTCCTGGAAAAGCTGGCAGCCCACTTCTTGGACATGTCCACTGTTCACTGGGGTTAAGAACTGGAGTTGTGGTGAATGGTACTCTTGTCATCCAGTCACTAGTGGTGCCTCACAGGGATCAGTATTCAGGCCAGTCCTGTTCAATATCTTTATTGATGATCTGGGTGAAGGGTTTGAGTCTACCTTTCGTAAATTTGTGGAAATTACCAGTTAGATGGGAGTGCCAATCTGCTGGAGGGTAGGAAGGCTCTGCAGTGGGATCTGGACAGGTTAGAAAGATGGGCTGAGGCTAATGGCCAAGTGCCAGTCCTACACTTTAGCCACAACAACCCTCTGCAGTGCTATGGGCTGGGGTCAGAGTGGTTGGAAAGAGGACCAGCAGAGAGAGAGACCTGGGGGTGCTGGCTGACAGCAGCTGAACATGAGCCAGAAGTGTGCCCAGATGGCCAAGAAGGCAAATGGGCATCCTGGCCTGTATCAGAAACATTGTGGTCCGCAGGACTAGGGAAGTGATTCTCCATCTATACTCAGCACTCGTGAGGCCACACTTTTAGTATTGTGTGCAGTTCTGGGCCCCTTAATTCAAGAATTACATTGAGACA
Organism: Acanthisitta chloris; assembly: GCF_000695815.1. Lineage (NCBI taxonomy): Eukaryota > Metazoa > Chordata > Aves > Passeriformes > Acanthisittidae > Acanthisitta > Acanthisitta chloris. The sequence continues at coordinate 7,250 of NW_008690614.1, read as the reverse complement.
CTGAAGCAGGTCCAGAGAAGGACAATGGAGCTGATGAAGGGTCTGGAACACAAGTCCTATGAGGAGCAGCTGAGGGAGATGGGAGTGTTCAGCCTGAAGAAAAGGAGGTTCAGGAGGGAGCTTATCACTCTCAACAACTACTTCAAAGGAGGTTGCAGTCACAGTCAGGTGGGGGTTGGTCTCTTCTCCCAGGCAACTAGTGACAGGATGAGACGACATAGTCTCAAGCTGCACCAGAGGAGGTTTAGGTTGGAAACTATGAGGAATTTCTTGACAGCAAGGGTGATTATACAGTGGACTGTGCTGTCCAAGGAGGTCATGGAGTCACTATCCCTGGAGGTTCTTAAGGAAAAACTGGATATGACACTTAGTGCCATGGTCTAGTTGACATTGTGATGTTAGGTCATAGGTTGGACTTGATGACCTCAAAGGTCTTTTCCAATCTAATTGATTGTGTGAATCTGTGATTTCATATTACAAGAAAGCCTCTGCAGGGTCTGGAGTGGCTTCCATATGTGTACCATATGAAAATCATAGAGAAGTTACTTTTCAAACTCAGAAGAAACCGAGATGACAGCTGAGAGGAAGAGTCCAATGTTTTCAGTGAAACCTTTTGCAATCATCATTAGGGATCTCCCCTAGATTTTTCCAATGGAAGGATTTAAAATTTTTTTTTTGTTCACTGACTCCAGGTTTCATTTCACATCTAACCTGACAAAGTGCAAATAACTACTCTAACAGAGAACGCTGCTGTACAGTTTGCTTTAATATACTTGTAAAAATGCACTCGATGACATTTCAGCAGACAAGTGTTGACCAATATACAGGGAATACAACAGGAGTGTGCACATACATTCACATGCACAAGCATTTTTCTTACACATACTCAAGAGATCTGTACCACACAACCACAGAAAGAGAATCACAGAATATTAGGAGTTTAAAGGAACCCACGAGGATGATTGAGTCCACCTCGTAGTCCTGCACAGGACATCTACAGGAATCACACCATGTGCCTGAGAGCATTGTCCAAGTGTTTCTTGAACTCTGTCAGGCTTGGTGCTGTGACCACTTCCTGGGGAGCTGTTCCAGTGTCTGACCACTGGCTGGGTGAAGAATCTTTTCCTAATATCTAACTAATCCTACCCTGACAGAGCTTCAGGCCATTCCCTCAGGTCCTGTCACTGGTTGCCAGAGAGAAGAGATCAGTGCTGCCCCTCCACTTCCCCTCACGAGGAAGTTGGATACAGCGATGAGGTCTATCCTCAGTCTCCTCTTCTCCAGGCTGAACAGATCAAGTGACCTCTGCCACTCTTCATATGGCTTCCCCTCAAGGAAGGGGCCCTCAAGGGCCTTCACCATCTTCTTGCCTCTCCTTTGGACACTTTCTAATAGCTTACTATCTTTCTTGTGTTCGATGCCCAAAATTGCACATAATATTCAAGGTGAGGTCGCACCAGTGCAGAGCAAAGTGGGACAATCACCTCCCTCAAGAGGCAATGCCTGGCCTGATGCACCCCAGGACACAATTGGCTCTCCTGCCTGCCAGGGCACACTGCTGACTCATATTCAATTTGCCATCAACCAGGACCCCCAGATCCCTTTCTGTGGCACTGCTTTCAGGCATCTCAATCTCCAGTCTGTACATACATCCAGGGTTACCCCATCCCCAGACCTCAGACCCCACTCTCAACATATGCCACAGGATTATAAATTCATTACGTGAGGAATACCCTGAAAACTGTAGTAGAATAAATTCTCATGTGATAGATAGCTCATGACTCTAGTTTGCTCTGATAGTGGCTTTTTCCTCTTCTCAGCCGTTGCAGTTTCACTCTTTAAGCCTCATTACCTCACATTCCTATTTTTCAAAACCAAATACTTAAATTTCTCTGTCCTCCACAGTTCATTATCAGATCTTAGGAGAAATGTGTTAAACAAAGCATCTCAAATTTCCTACATAATTAAAAAAATTCTAAAGAATTTATAAAATCTTCTTTACTAAAGAATCTATGTTGAGAATTGAGTAATCCAGATGACACTGGGTTGCACAGATCATAAAATAAGGAAGAGAGATCTCCAACAGCATTTTTAACATCAAGAAGAGAAAACTTTTAAAGTCACAAGATGTTCTTACGTACCTTTGATTTTTACTTGAATTGCAATCCAGGAATTAAAGAAAGTTTTTGAAAAATGCCCTTGATCTTAACCCTAGGCAGACATATAAATAGACTGACATGGACGGTAACAGCATAACCAAAAGATTACGCTATTTCATGGAGCTGCTGAGCCCTTTACATGTCAAAAACTTTCAGACTTTAAACGAACACCTTGAAAAATTAATTTCTTCACAGTTCCTTATGAAATGATAGCTTTTTTCTTTAATAGAGCGTTCTTTTCTTTCCCAAAGAGAACATTTGTCACATATATCTCACCCACCAAGCTCCTTTCATCCTCCTTTTTGTCCTTGACAGAGAAGCTGTGGCTGCCCCATCATTGGACTTGTTCAAGGCCAGGCTGAATGGGGCTTTGAGCAATCAGGTCTAGTGCAAGATGCCCCTGCTCATGACAGGAGGTTGGAATTAGATAATCTTTAATGTCCTTTCCAACCCAAACCATTATATGATTCTATGATGGAGGGTCTATATCTATATTTGTAACTCAGGAAATACTACTATGACTTTAGCATTCTAGAAACCACAGCTGAGGTTCAGCAATTCCTTCCACCACTACAGACTTACCTGCTTGCTATCGGTGAATGCAAAATCTTGTCTCTGCTGGGGCAATGGTTTAAAAAAACCCCTCTTTTAGACTTAGAAGAATGTCTGAATCATGACCTCCTTCCCTAGTCCTATGCAGCTCTACTGATGAACAAGGTTGTCCAGGGACATGGTGGCTGTCCTGACCCTGACAGTGTTCAAGGCCAGGCTGGGTGAGGCCTTGAGCAACCTGATCTAGTGAGAAGGTGTCCCTGCCCATGGCAGGGTGTGGGGACTGGATGATCTGTAAGGTCCTTTCCAAACCCTAAATCCTATGATTCTATGATTCTACGATTCTATGATGGCAAAACCTGAGTCACACCAGTGAGGCAAAAAAATTAGGACCAAATAGCATCAAATGTATTATCTTGGTTCCAAATTTCTTTAAATTTAAAACTACTTGTCTTCTATAGAACATCTATGGTGTCCCAGGTCCAAGACTGTATTACTCCAAAGTGGGTAGTGCATGAAATCTGGAAGAAAATGTAGGTGGATTTGTCTGTGTAGTTTGCTCTGCAGACACTTGGTCATGTGTAAAAAGCATCCAAAAGGAAACTGGCAGAATATCATGACATCATCTGGCCAGCCAAACTCAACTTGAAAATACTATTAATATTTCATGCCTTCAATATTTTCCACAAATTCATCCTTTCAAATATTCAATTTTAAATTGCGATGAAACACCAGGGCAAAATTGCGTGTTGGTTGATTTTTTGCACAAATGCTCAAAATCTGATTGTAGGAAGTGAATGAGAACATTCCATGAACATCATTGAATTAAAAATGACTTTTGAATTTCAATGAATACTCACAATCGTTTTTTTTCCATTTGCTCTGGTATGCACATACCACTCATTCTTGGCTCAGAACTGCAGAGCTGAACATATTAGACATGGTGTCTATTAAACATGGCTGGTCTTTGAATCTGCCTAAATTATAGCTCAGGCCATGAATAGCCAAAAATTACTATAATTACAGAAATGTTGAACTGTACTTCTTTAAGTGTTTATACCTTTCAAAGAGATCTGCTGATAAATACCCTGCGTGTAATGTGTAAGAACGAACTGCCTACCTTGGAATTTGACTTAAGTACATTTTAAAAACATTAAACCTCATCATTCTCAATTCAAAATACCCTTTCAGTGGTTTCCAGCCTAACTAGTAGTTTTCTGCACTACTTAAAAGAACAATTCCACCAGGTTTTTGAGGTATATGCTATATATGTACTGCTGGTCGGTATATCAATGGTGATTTCTTCCCCTCTACTCTGTTCTCGTGAGACCCATCTGGAGTACTGTGTGCAGTTCTGGTGCCCTCAGCATAAGAAGGACATGGAACTGTTGGAGCAAGGCCAGAGGAGGCCACAGAGTTGATAATAGGACTGGAACACCTCCCTACTGAGGGAGTTGGGGCTGTTCAGCCTGGAGAAGAAAAGACTGCGTGGAGACCTCAGAGCAATTTTTCAATATCTGAAGGGTCTACAAGGGAGCTGGAGAGGGACTGTTTGTTAGGAACTGCAATGTTAGGACAAGGGGTAATGGATTCAAACTGAAAGAGGGGAAGTTTAGGTTAGATATTAGAAAAAAGCTTTTTCTTCTGTGAGGGTGGTGAGACACTGGCACAGGTTGCTCAGGGACATGGTGGCTGCCCAGGCCAGGCTGGATGAGACCCTGAGCAACCTGATCTAGTGAGGAGGTGTCCCTGCCCAGGGCAGGGAGTTGGGAGTAGGTGATCTGTAAGGTCCATTCCAAACCTTAAATTCCATGATTCTATTATTACACCTCAACAAGAAACCATGATATCATGCTTAATTATAATAGCTATACCAAATCATTCCAATCTGTAGGGACATGGCTGTATAAGTTAAGTTTCTGAAGTAACATTGCTCTGCCATATACATTCACATATGGACTCTGAAGCCTTCTTCTTGCAAGAAGACTTTAGAATTATTTTCTCCCTCTCCCTGTAGCCATTGAAGAAGTCTTTGCTGATTAAATTATTTGCTTTGAGTCTTTAAATGGGTTTCCACAAAATGTTTGAGCATTAGTAGAACTTTGTAGAAATTGAGAGATTTCTGTGTATCTACTCATTCTGTCTGGAACTCTGGTTTAATGTTTTATTCTAAACTTTTAATAGTTGAAGTAGAAAACACAAAACAAAGGACTAGGTCAGAATATCAATAACAGACAGCGATAAAAAAAAGCCTAACACTTTCTGTTTGAAGGCCTAAAACGACTCAGTAGGATGGATTCTGACAGACATCAGGTTTCAGTGTGTAAGGGAGAGCTTACCTACTGATTTCATTCCAACATTTAAATTCAGAAAAAGCAGCCTTAGTTGGAAAACTCAGCATAGTTTGTCTTTGGCTAAGGTTTGATTATAATGACTTTTGCGGCTTAATTTCAAGACTACACCAAAGCAGTGAATACTTTCCAATGCCAATATTTTTCTAAATCACTCCTCAGTGTATCTAAAAATTCTGAAATTACTCTTCTTTTGCCTGTTTGGTACATTGCTATGCAACCGAAATATAAACTGCACCTGCCCTGGATCTGCACAAAGGTGTGAAGAAAATGGAAGACAAAACAAGATGCTGCTGCCTCACCATAAGGAAAAATACTTCCCTTGGTCAGATATGTCTCCAAAAGAGCAGAGCTTCTGCCCGTAGAAATCAAAACATCAAAGAACTTACTCAGATGTCAGTTCAATTTTTCTGTTCAGGAAGTTTATGCACACTGAGGGCACTAAGCTTTGCCAAGAGCACAATGAGAAGCAAGGCAGTACCACCACATGCACTGCAGCCCAGTCAGTGCAGAAGACAAAAGATGTTGTGGCCTTTTTGAAGACTTGTCTGCTAACTTGTTTCTGTATTAAGATATAGCACCTTGACTTCTTCTCTTTGTTCAGAATAATTTCTTCCTGCAGAGGAGCCTTTATACATTCAGGCAATCCAGGAAACAATAACTTCTTTAAGGTAACCAGCTGGAATACTGATGACTATACCTACCAGAGCAGCCCTGATATCAGGGTGGGTTAGCTTTCTAAGTGCTTTACCAGAATGCTGTATGTGCTTTGCAGCCTCCACTGAGCTTTAGGAGTTTTGTAACTCCTGAACTATTGGAGACTACCAACTTTTATAAACAATCAGTAAGACCATCCTTTTTGAAAAAAAGAGCTGTCGAGGATGCAAAGTCATTATCTATCCTACCCTACTGCCCTAAAACTGGGTCAGGAAAACCAAGACTATTCCTATCAGAGGTTCATTAAATCCTTTTTATAAGACTTTTCAGTGGTGGAGACTCCCCAAGAGTTATAATCTATTCCTGGATGTCTTCAGCAGCAGTGAGAGGATGTTTTGTTAGACTCTGCAGGCATTCAAATAAAATACTAAAGCAAATTAGAATTAGTGTGTCAGAGTTGCAACCACTCAATGCGAGTTTAACTCACCCTAGCTTCATAACTTACATATCTGTGTCTGCTGCTCTGTGCATGAAAGTACTCTGGGGCTGGTTAAAAATGAAAAGTATTTTCTACAAAAGGGTTTGAAGCTGCTTTCACTTCAAAAAGCTTTAAAATTATGACTTTAAAACAAACAAGCAAAGAAATTATTTTTTGTTCTCTGTACATTTTATCATCGAGAACCACTGGAAAACATCAAAATGGGTTCTCAAGACTTGAAGATAATTTTATTATGCAGGAAAATCCCGAAGTTTTGGCAAATGGAAAGTGTAAATAACTTCTTGGTTTTGCTAAAAGCAGAAAATTGAGAGATGCAAACTTTTTCAATAAAAAAAATTGTCAATATTTTTTTCCCAAGTCATTTTAACCACATTCACTAACAAAAAAAGGATACAACAATAGCTCTTTTCATTAAGAACAGCCACCATCTGTTTTGTGTATTGAAAGGGGATGACTCAAATGAAGAAGCAACTGGTCACAGCAACAGTTCAACAGGTTTTATGCAAAAATGAGAAATATGTGGGTAGGATCCAAAAAGCTTTAAGGAAGAAACTGGCCTTGGTTCCTCACTCATCTATACATGTGCAAGATGTAATTTTGCCTGAGTGTTGTGTCCTATATCCATGGTCTACTGTGAAACTTCATTATGGACAAGTCTCCCTCTGTATTTGCATGGCTTTTGTGACCTCCTTGGAGAGAAAACTGTGCATGCTACCTACAGGGCTTGCCAAGAAGATGCTTGAAAGGCTCCATTCCTTTTTTGTTCCAATATGAAAAGCGGTGACAGATTTTGGCGAAAATCTCTGGTGCATCATCATTTTAACTTTCTCCTTTTTATTTTAAATGCTTTCTTCTCCATCTCTCTGTGGTTGTTTGCATCCAGTGTCTCTTGCTGATCTTCTTGTTAGTTAGGAATTAGCACAGCAGACCCGGAGCATGTCCCAAGCCTGTCACTGTCTCTTCATCCCTGCCCATGCCTCCTGCTCTGGGGAAAATCCATCATAGTATCATAGAATCATAGAGTTTAAGGGT
>NW_008690613.1:32678-33083 GCF_000695815.1 Acanthisitta chloris | reverse complement strand
TCACTATAACAATATATAATAATGATATTTTTAATATATTATTATTCAATATATAGTGAGGACTACACATTCTCTACAAGCCTGACCTACAATATATAGATTACCCTAGACAAAATTTTTTGCTGAAACTGGAAATATCTCACTACCAAAGTTTTCAGCTGTTCATGAGTTTATCAGCTGCTCTAGGAGAATGCTGGAGATTTAAAGGACAAGGTCCTTCCAACCCAAGCCATTCTATGATTCGATGATTCTGTGATTACACATCAAGCATCAGCCCTGGGCAGGTGCTTGGACACTTCTGCTGCAAACTCTGCAATGACCTGGTCTCACATAAACACCAGGAGACCTGGAGTCCTTTTTCCTGTGAGGGTGGCAAGACACTGGCACAGGAGGATGTGGCTGCCC
>NW_008690613.1:26672-32631 GCF_000695815.1 Acanthisitta chloris | reverse complement strand
TGGGAGGTGTCCCTGCCCAGGGCAGGGGGTTGGGGCTGGATAACCTTTAAAGGTCTCTTCTAACTCAAACCATTCTATGATTGCATAATCCTTTGAAATTGCTCTTTCCACCTGAAGCCAGAAGAGAAACCAACCATGAAACAGACACATTACCGACACAGAGAAATTATTCTGTGTGTTTGAAGGAACTAACGCTGAGACCAAAGTTTGTAAGTAGAATGTTACAGCTGAAAAAAAAGCAACCCCACAAAGATGAGAATAAAAAGCTGATACATCAGAAGTCAGGAGGAACCTTCAGCTGACTGAGCTCTGAAGTCCCTGACCACAGTGCACCTGTGGCAATATGCCCCTGCACAGATCTCAACACCTGTTGTCAAAGTGGGTTTTGCTCCCTTGCCCTCAAGCATCATCACCTCAGCTGCCCCAGAATGATCCAGTAAGAAAGGAGGCATTGTAAAGATTTATCCCTGAATACTCAGTTTTAATAGAAGTAAAGTTTTGTAACTCATGTATCTACCTGAGGAAAGGTGTTTTCTTCTTGTCAGAAAAGCACAAATATTTACTGGTTTAAGTGCTTGCTGTAACTTTTCTGGGTTTTGCTTGTGGAACAAAGCTATAACATGGCATTGTTTTAATAAAAAACTCTGCAATTTTTAAGTTTCTAAAGGTAAGAGAAACAGCTCCAGAATCATGCTTGTTCAGAGTAGCACAGAGGTGATCCATGCACTAATCCAAATGTTTTACACCAGCAACCGGTGCTGATATGTGATCAGAAAACACAGTACTTACAAAATCATAAAACAGTGAGCATGTTATGACCAATCTTTTCACACTAACAAGCTTCATGAATGACACTTCCAAGCTGGGACCTGGCAAAATGCCATTTGTTCCAATCACAGACAGGAATTCCAGAACCAAATGTTGGCAATGCCCCCAACAACAACCTATCCAGGACTGTATTTTGAAAGTCAAGAAACTGAGTAATTGTTTTGTAACAGCCAATCCAGAAAGCTCATTGCTTGTTTTGACACTGACCAGGATGTTACTGGAAGGTGTCAGCCCCTACACATCCCATGCTTGGAATGTCACCACGCATGGCACTAGTGAATCACACCCTGAGTACTATATCATTCAGAGTTTTCTTGTATACATTTCTTAATTTCTATTTTTCCTTCTCTGTTATTAAGAAATGTAAGCACTTTGTCACCCTTACAACACTTCATGGCAGATTGGCAATCCTGCGTCCCAGATTCAGTAACAGATGCCCTACACGTAAGTGAGGAGTTTTATTACAGATTTTGTAGGAAAAAATACAATTTAACTCAAGTTTCAATGCAAATTCCAGCTTTCGCCACTGAATAAAACTTTGAATTCAAGACTTAAATATGACACTGCTTCCTCTTGAGACTGAAACTTCTTGTCCTGGTTTCACAATGCAAAGCTCATGTGCGATTTTAGATGTAATTGAAGGGATCATAATTACCTTGGAAAACTCATCAGTGTAGGGACATGACAAGAAAGATGGAACACTTTGGGACACTTCTCGCAGCAGAGGAGCTCCCCTCCATTCTGACATACTGCACACCAGTCTTCATTTGGATCATCCTCCTTCCTACCCTCCCCAGCATGAGAGGGTCCTATCCATCCTGTCTTCCCACTGGATGTGTTCTCCTGCAGTGCCCCTGGCTGGTCATCTGTGCTATCCGGTGCATCCGTCCTCAAGACAGCTTCACTGGAAGTGGAGCTGTGGTTGCCATCTAATAGCAAAGAAGTGAGGATGCTCCTTGAGAAGGAAGACTGTGGGAACAAGCACAGGGGGCCAGATTACAAACTCTGAGTAACAACAAGCAAACCAACCTCAGTAACAAGTTTGCATGCAAGCAGCACACAACTTGCAACATGCATGCAAAAATTACTAACAGACCATAACATCAGGCAACTGAACACAAGAAATTAGCTATGAAAGGCTATTTACTGCTCCACTAACAAACAGGATTCTTTGCTGGTCCAAGATCTAGCAACCCTACTTCTGCATGCTGCTGTACTGTGATCAGAACACTCTGAGCAGCACCTGAAAATCTGAGCTCTGCAGGCCATTTCCCATCTTCCCAGGCTCTCAGGGAAGAGAAGCAGTCTGGTTGTGCCAGTTAAATTAACTGGTGGTAGGGCTAGTTTGACTTTGAATGGCATCTCTTCCTTGCCCTGAGCTTTGTCTTTTTCCCCTGAAAGAGTTCCCAGCAGAACACAACTCCCCACAAACACAAACTACCCTCCAAAGAGAAAAGAGATCATTACATTCGGTGGTCGGGGCTCCTCCTCCGTTTCTTGCTTCACTACAACAATTGGGAAGTCAAAGTTTTCATTTGGTGCACTTGACTCCTGCTTAATTCTTATCGGCTCCAACATAACAACTGGGACTCTGTGTGTAGAATCAGCTCCCGGAGGCCTGCTGGAGGAGCCAGAACTGTAAATGGCAAAGAGGCAGGACAAAACGGAAATGAAGAGTCAGAACTGGATGCCTTTTGTACACTGATGCCTTCCAAGACCTCAGGATGCTATTTTGCCCCTTCGAATCCTGAGCATTGCAGTGCTCCTTCTACAGAACACAACATCCAAACTTATTTCCTTGGCTGTATACTGAACAAGCATTACCAAAGGGGAAAATTTTAATGGTGCAGTTCCAGAACTAGAGAATTGCTCATAGTTTGACTTCCCATTAGTGCAAGATTTGCAAATAATCCCCATTTCTTTTATGCCATGCACAAAAAAAATCACTTCCACTGAGCACCCTCCTGCTTCGGAGGAGATGCAGCTGGATCTGGGGAAGGACCAGTGTCTCTCCGGCGCTTAACTGAACACTGAACAACAGAACTGAATAAGGCAGATAAAACACATACTTCCATTTTCTTGGAAGAGTTTCTTACAGCCTTGCAGCTCTACCAGAACTGGGACCCTACTGTTAGAACTAGATCTGTCTTTTTTCACTAGGGTGAGAACAGAGAGCTAAACTCCAAAATACCAGATATTTTTTACATCAAAATGAAGAATTTCGAATCTAACACAATTAATCAAACAGCAGCAGACAGAATCACCCTTTTTTAAATGCAAGTCAGAGACTCTTGAGACAAACCTTTAAAAGTTCCTAAGAGTCCTCCACAAAATTCACCATGAATGAAATAGAGCAGAAGGTGTTCTGTATTACAAAGCACATGCACTTCCAGCTCCAGTAGGATCAATGTCATTCTTCTCTGCATGAAAAATTAATCTCATGTTGGATGTGTGCTCTAATTTATTGCCACACATCAATGGATCTGCACTCTTCAAACAACATTGTGTAAATAAATTCATTCATTGATATTCCATCAGTAAGGGATAAAAACATTTGTGTAGACTCTTAGGAGATATCTAGTGGTCACTTAACTAACTGTACTGCAGCAGCAAACTTTAAATAGTCCTCTTTGTAACATCAGCTCCTTCAATCCGAAGTAATTTATAGTTCCACAAGGAGTTTCAATATGCAGCTTTTTGCTTTAGCTGATTTTTCTGAATTTAAAACCCAATTGGAATTGGAATCCTTTCAATTATACCAACGCAGCCATCACTCACAGAGTGAATACATTGTTAGAGGTGCTATTCATGCATCCCAGAAGAAATTAGCAATAACTACCAGGCCAGACCTGCTAACAGAGGTGAGGCGAATCGACGTCTATGGGCATTAAAGAGAGAAGAGACAGAGGCATGTTCTGTGGAGGTGGGAGTTACTTTTTCTTCTCTCCCACTCTCTTCTTACCTCTCTCTGCTCCCAACACTGGAGGCACTGGGTGAACGAGCTGGAGGGTGTACATTTGTCACACTGACTCCTCCTAGGACAGAGGGATGAGGTTAGAGCAGAACACAGGTCTGTGTCAAGTCTGAGATGTGACTCAGAGAAGTACACAGATTATCCAGCATCCAAATCGAACTTCCCCAGTCACCATCTCTAGCCACTGCCTCCTGGTACATTCCATCTTGCTTTCCCAAACACTTACCTCTTACTGCAGCTCCTAGGCCTGAATTTGCTGCTCACCTGGAGAGTGTCTCTGTTCTATGGATTTCTCTCCCATTTCCTAAGATCTACTGCTTTTTCCCTCCATGTGTTTAAGATCTGGTCACTGAACTTTTAATCACAACACCAAAATATTCTCAACCTCCTCCTAGGCTTTCTACAACTCTGCTTTCATTTTCCTGTTTCTAGTCTTTGATAAAAAGTAATTCACCATGATATCAGTGTTAACATTGCCACATTAGATTTTTCAATTCCAGCACTTCAACAGAAAATTGCACCACAGTTCAGTTACCTGAGAGGCCTGGTGATGGCACTGAGGAGTTTGGTGACTGCACAGTCCTGTTCAAAGGGGGTTTAGGCTGATTCTGCTCTGCAGTGCCATCCTTCCTCACAGCGTTATCCAGTGTGATGTTTCCTGAACAATCAATCTGAGAAGTGGAGAAGTGAGGGGAAGCACTTAGTGTTGGTGGTAGGGAGAGGGAAACAATCCCAAAACAACAGCAAAACCCACCCCATGCCTCTGCCATACTGTTTTTCTGAAAGTGAAGACCCAAATGTATTTCACCTAACATTAACCATTGAGCAGTGAGATGGTTACTTTAAAACAGATCATCTTGCATTGTCTAAAGAGAAAATGAAATGTCCAGATCCAGACAGTGCTTCAGTTTAAGATCAGATGACTCTGTAGGTGCAGTTTCGTTCCACCAGCTGCAGGGAAGGCATACACCAGCAGGGAGCTCTCACACATGCAGATGAATTTTTATTTCCACACCTTCTCTAGACATGCTCACATTATGTGCTCTAGAAAAGATAGTAAGCTATACACAAACTACCCATTAATCCACTGGCCTTGAACAGGACTGGAAGAACCTTTTTGCCACTCCACTGGCCTTGAACAGGACTGGAAGAACCTAAAAGGACACTCCATTCTACCTTTCCCACATACCTCCTGGACAGGGGACTCAAAGCGCAAGCAGCAAATCAACACAGGTTGCTTCCACCCATGGCTCAGCCAGATAACTGAGCTTTGTTTTAGGGGCTTCTGAGCTACCATTCTAACTGCCTGTAGAAATTCCATATCCTGGTTGGCCTTGAACAGGACTGGAAGAACCTAAAAGGACACTCCATTCTACCTTTCCCACATACCTCCTGGACAGGGGACTCAAAGCGCAAGCAGCAAATCAACACAGGTTGCTTCCACCCATGGCTCAGCCAGATAACTGAGCTTTGTTTTAGGGGCTTCTGAGCTACCATTCTAACTGCCTGTAGAAATTCCATATCCTGGTTTGATGAAGAGGAATGACTTTTTGAAGTGTTAGGTGTCTTCCAGTACGTAAGCTGATGTTTGATAAGGAAACAGCTCACCTTGGCATCAGTTTTCTCAGTGGACACCTCACAAATCCACTCACATCAAACACAGTGACCACTGAAACTTCTGTTTATGAGCTAGATTTACCCAAAGTGGATGCAGAAGCCTCTGCAAGGTCAGCATATTTGCAGTGATTTGGGCCATGTATCTTAGTAGCATAAACTCAGACATATACAAGTAGTAGCTCATAACACTGTGCACAAAAATAAGGATGCTAAAATGTCTCACAGGCTCAGTAGTTTTATGACCATGGTGTGGAGTTTACCTTTTAAGCCTGACAGACACTGTGATTCTGTACTCTGTGCACTCCATTCTAACAAACAGAACACAGAGTTCATTGGTGAGGACCAAGCACTAGTGGGAGAAGCACCATCAGCAAACCACTGCTGTCTGTGGACACTGCTTTGTGCTAAGAAAGCTAAGCTCATGCATTTCTCTTAGTATCATTATGGGGCTGGGGAAAACTATGCAGCACCCAAGTAAACAAGTTTAATTACAATTACAGCCTGCAATGTTTATCTCTTAGTTGTCCTAAGAGCTCACAC
>NW_008690613.1:12450-26648 GCF_000695815.1 Acanthisitta chloris | reverse complement strand
AGGAATGCAAGAATTTCAATCTAAAAGGTTTCTACTTCTCACAAGCATTGACACACTTCAACATAGGATCCATAAACTTTGCTTCTATGGTACACTCACATCAGGGAGAGCAGGTAGATTAAAGGAGCTCCCCACTGGGGAACTCAAATCTATCGTGGGTGGGCCACACGTCTTCCCATCACACCCTGCGACGCTGGTGATCGTGGGGCTGGACGGAGTTGACGCTGTGCTGCTTGCAGTGGAAGGAGCAGTTGAACTTTGTCCACTACTGATTTGCCACTAAACAGACAAGACAATAACCTGCAATTCAGCATTATTTTCTTTGCAACAGGTCACATCTGCTCAATATTCTGCTTCTAACACAGCAGATAAAACAAGCAGCTTAGTTCAGGAAGCTGAATCCAAACTCCAAAATCCTGACTTACTCAGAAGTTATTTCAAGAACCATTTCACAAAGCCTTACAGGACGAGGGAAGATGATATGCAGCTGCAAACTAGGCACAGAAGAAATGAATGCAAATTCTTAAAATCAAACCTGTGCCTCAGTGTTAAGTAATAATATTCCATGCTGCACTGCCAGCGCTGTGGGAGGAAACAGCAGTCCTTGTGAAAGAAAAGCATTCCAGGGACAGACCTGTAATGTCTGTCTGTAGTGCCTCAGCAGAGGCTCCGGCACCCCGTGAGGAAACAGCTACAGCCTTGCCTGAACACCACTGAGTACCTGCTGTTGTGCTCCCCTTAATCACTCAAAGTGAGTGAGAATTTGAAGTGCTGACTGGATCTCCACCCACAGACACACTGAGCCCATGGGATGGTCACAGCCAAGTCAGATTAAACTTTTTTCTCGTTTAGATGTATGCAGCTTTCAATGACTTTAATACAATTTCATGGCAACTGTAGGCAAAATCTGAATCTGCCCAACTCCTTTTTAGTCACCATCCTATTTACTGATTTCTAGTTTCAGAAAGACATCACCAGATAACGAGAATTCTTGAAAGAAAGGCCTGCAGACAGCCCCACTTCCTTTCCAGGGGCAGAGGATAGAAGCGACTTAGCTTTTGTTCCTACAGGTTCTCTTAGATATTGCACAGCTTTTCTCAGTTCAGTTGGAATTCGTTCTCTGACATCATAAGCATGGCAAACATGAATGGTATTACACCACTTCTCAGGTCACAGACTCATTTTACCCTTCCCTGCTTACCAACAGTGACATGATTTGCTCTTTCCTTCCACACACCTAACAACTCGTGCTAATGTGCTTTTTAATAAAGATTAGCCTTCCTGAACATCCAGAAAATGTATGGTGTGTTTACCAGTTGAGCTTCTGATTAGCTGGGCACTGATCAGACTTGCTCAGGAGAGGTCCCACAATTGGAGATTTGCTTTTCTCACCTCACCTGTACAAGTTCAGATTTGTCACACTCTGGGGAATTGTGGCAGCTCTAGCTTTTTAGTCAGGGTTTTACCTGGCTGCTGAAGTCACTAACATCAAGCTAAACCATGGGATTTTCTGTTTCGTACTCACTGACTCTAGTGTGCAGACCATGGCCATGCTAAGTTTTGCACGAGTGGTCAGAAACCACAGTAACCACAGGAGGAGAATGAGACACCTACAGAGCACACGTGGGGGCTCATTGCCATGATGCTTCAGCTGCTTAGAACTGCCAAAGTGAAATAAATTTGACAGTTATCTCATTAAGAAAACTGCAGGTATCTGGTCACAGACAAAAATGTGGTCTCTGTTCTAACTGAAAAACACTCTAGAAACACAACAAAAAAAAGCTTTTTGATGTTTGTTTTACAGCATGTGATGTTTTATTTCTACATGGCAAGTGAAAAGGGAAAGAAACTGTACCTGTTTTATAGCTTGCTGAGCCAAGAATGCCATTTGCAATGGGTTGGATTTTACTGCTTGTCTTGGTAGGTTCTGATTGTCGGGAAATCTCATCTGTTGTGCAGGAGGAGCTGAACCATTGGGCTTGGGGTTGTGATTCTGTAAATGAATCAAGCGTGGAGGTGCCTGCATAAAACCAAACAGTTCTGCAAGTGAGCTGATGTCTAGTCCATGTTCCAGAAATGGTTCTTTTAAACTTCTGAAACTCTTCACAAACTGTATGCAAACAAACAGTACTGCCCCATTTGTCTGGATGATCACACAACACACTGATTCTCACTGTTAAAACTAAAACCTAGCAGACGGTTTTGAATTATTCTGATACAATAATGAAGATGCATCACAAGAGCCAGTGAGAGTTTCCAACTTTGAAAAGTAGGAGATAATCACTGAGTATTGTGCAAAACAGACGTGGACCAAAATTAATGATAGATTCACTTTGTGATCATCTGACAAAATGCAAACCAGACAGCACTACACACTGCTGCAGTTCTGGTGCTTCAGCATAAGGACTTAATTTCTTCCTTTTTTTCTTATCTTTCTTTACTTTCTCCTTCAGTGCCATGGAAAACAGACCGTTCTGTGGAAGCAGTCACAGCTTACCTGATGAGAAGCAGGAGGCTGCTGCATGGCTGCTGGCAGCCTTGGATTTGGCAAAACCACTGGTCTGCGTTGAGCTTGCTGTCTCTGAGCCATGACCTGCTGCTGCATGTGCTGGAGTCGGAGCTGAGCTAAGCTGATCTGCGTTGGAAATTTCGACAGCTGGTTGGAAGGTGAGCTGCCTGGTGGCTGTAAGTTTGGGTCTGTCACAGGGCTCTTGGGCATATGAGGGGGGGTTTCTTTATCTTCAACTACCAAAGAACCTAGTATAAACAAAACAAAAAAATTACTGCCCAAGTACTGCAGTCAGCAGAACTGCCAGTACCCATAGTTAGTTCTTCCATGTGGTTGCAGTTCATTGTTGTACTGCAAAGAATGGATAAACTTGAGCTAAGGGACTTCATTTATTTTATTTGCTCCCTGAAAAAAAGGGTTGATTTTATAGCAGAATGAGACTGACTTCCGGAATCCTCTCTTAGGATGAGAAATAGGGTTACAGATTGTGTTCCTTGTTTCAGAAGGCAGAAGTTGTGTGTACTGACCAGAAAAGTGAAAGCTGCTACTTTCACCATCACATGTACCACTCAGATAAGCGAAGTTTGTTAATACTTTATCATGAACACTCATAAATAACACTTTTCACATGCAATGCACTTCAAATGTTTTCTACAGGTAAGGAAATAAATTTAACAGCAAATCAAGAAATGAATAGTGCAGAGACTATCTTCACAAAAAGAAAGCTGCTTTCAAAATCAGATCAAGGCACCAAAGGGTAATAAAAATGTAGCATACCTAGATTGAAAATATTTTGTGCCCAGAAGCTAGGATCACAGTGAAACTGGATGGTATTGTTAGTGGCTGGAGAAGCATCACACCTGGCTCGGAGGAGATACCGTAGTCGATATGTAATCTAGGACGGGAACAAAACAAGATGCTTTTTCCTCTGTGGTCAGAGCCATGTACCTGAACATAAAAGCCCCAAACACACACACACACACAAAACAAACCAACCACCCAACCAACAAAACCTCTGAATGTGCCTCTAGAGAACTGAAGTTAAAGACAGAGAAACTTATCCAAGCTACAAATAAAGAGATATTTTTCATATCTTTCCCTTATTCCTAATGTAGTTCAAAAAGAACTTAACTACAGCCTAAACAAAAAAACCAGTTATTCCCTGTAGAAATACATATCCTTCCACAGACTTGGTCATTGTGTTCAACGACTTCAACCACTTGCAAGTGAAGTACAGATTCACACAACCATTGCTGATTTCCCTGCGCAAACCCATGTTAGACTACTCATTTTTCTTCAAAAGAAAAGTCTGACATCTTGTTTGGCAACACGTATCATCACAAGGAATTTCCTTTGTACTAGATTTGAGTTTTCTTCAGAGAGCCAAAGAACAGATTTCTGTAAGCTCTTTGCAAACTCTCAGACTCACAGACATTTTCAGGTTCTTCCAAGGCCTTGGCTCCAAAGCATTGCAGCACAACTGCACGAGAGTGCACACTGTCAAATGCTCAGTGTTTACCTAGTTCCTAGAAATAACATGTTTTCCTGCAGATGTTTCACTAGAAACACCAGGCACTGATTCACAGAAATGTAACAGGCACTAATTTTAGAATCACACAGAAAAGAAATTGCAGAGTTAAACACTTGTTTTCCTTGAATAGCAGGTTATTTCCTGGAAAAGGTCAAGAGATACTTGGCAAAATCATCTAAACTGTCTAAAATGATCCTGGTGAGTTGGGTTTTTTTACAGAGGAATTTTATAAGAGCTTTCAGTTGCAAGTTTTTCCTTTTCATTTTAGGCAGGTCAGTTTAAGACCAGATACAAAACACATTTAGCTAAGGTGTTTTTAACAGCCATGGGGAATGTTAAGTGCCCTACTACTGTTGTGAACAGAGATTTCTCAGGATTTGTGCACACACTCCCAGAACAAAGCACAGAACACTGCAGAAATTCTAGTCTTTTGTCCTGTTGCCAATACTGGTCACACACAGTTCTTGTCGCAGTTTGCTCCATTCTTTTCCTACTATTGTGCTCACACACATATTGCAGAAAAACTCCTGGCCAGACCAGCTACCTCCTGTTAGCAGCAGTGCTGGCTAACAGGGTTTTGTTTGTGCCCGAGGAACTAGGCTGGAAAACTTCCTGCAAACTAGTGTGTCATCCCCCTCAAGTGCAGCCTCTGAGCTGAAACGCTGCACTGAAGCCAATGGACATTCATTCCTACCTCCTGGATTCAAGTGGCTGGATATGTTGGAATAGAAGTCTCACATGCTCCTCTGCTTCACTGTCCAGGAAGAGACTTTTCCAGATGCCCACAGACAGGTTAGGTACTCAGCTCCTGAGTAACATCAACTCTCTAACGCTCAGTCTGTTCTTTGGAAAAACACTTCCCATTTGCTGAGGCTCCCTGGGCTAATGGCCTTTTTTCTCACCTGCATCATGTTCCTATGATTGAGATTCCTGCACACTCCTCGTTTCCCTACTCACACAGCAGAGTCTTTGCAGCAACACTAAGCAACTACGAACAATGTGACTCTGCTGGATCTCCTTTTTCTCTGTTCAGTTAAAGAAAAATGACTTGCTGAGGCACTGTAAGGTCAGGCCAAACAAACTGAAATAATGGAAGTTGACGAACACCAAGCAATATCCGACTAGCCACTGCAGCCTGCAGTATCAATAATGGCTATCAAAAAACCCCACAAAACCACCACCAAAAACCAAATAACTACAAACCCATAACTAACCAATACAAACCCACAAAATGCCCTGGTAGGTTCTCAACTGAGCAATGAGAAAATAAAGAAAAACCTTTGTGAGCCAGTTATAGGAACTGGAAGAACACAGCTCTAGCCTCTTTGCTCAAAATAGCCATAGACTTCTGTTCTCGGCCTGGTACACTCTAGTAACCTCGAGACAAATCATGGTCAGATTTTGCTTTGTTCATTTATTTCAGATCTTCTAGGGGTTTTCTTCATGACAAGCAGTCAGCTCCATGAAACCTCTTGCACTCAGACCTTAAGTGTCACAGCAATGACATATTTGGCTCTGTGACTGTTTGCATGGACAAACAAAAGCTTCAGCATGTTCATCGATTTTGGAAGACTTTTAGTAGGAGATGAGTCTGACAGAACCAAGAAATATAGTCATTTCTACAGTCAAATGCTAGATATTAGCACAAAATACCATCTTCCATGAACTCAGAAGCTGTAGCAAGTACTGAAAAGAAGTGCAATGGTGATGTAGGACATATAACATTTTTTCCTAGTGCTTCATGGCTTCATGGTTTTCAAACCCAGAGAAAAGTTCCTGCTTCTGCAGATGTACAACAATTGTGTGGCAGTGTAACAGGAGAGAATCATGACTAGAGAGCTAAGTTATTAGAAACATTCTGGATCTATGTTTAAGAGCAAATGATGAAAAACTGTACATAAATGCTCCAGTTAGTAGAAAGTCATTAAAAATTCTAATACGCTAGTACTGCCAACAGGTGTGTCTGTGCCCATCTGCCTCTGCTAGAGCCTCAGTAAGCAGAGGGAGCTCTCCTCCTTGGCCTTACCAAGCGTTTGCTGTACAGCAGTGCTGTGTTGCTCCCACTGGAAACTGCCCACTTGGAAAAATTCACGACATGTTCCAGCTGATGAGAGAGACCTGCCACTTTCTGCTGCTGCTGCAGAAGTTTCATTCGATGCTCTTTTGCCAGAGTCTGCAAGCAGAAAAGCAGTTCCAGTCAAAGGGTCCAATTTGTAATAAACAGGCATTAGCTTTCGTAGTTGAAATTCGCAATGATTAAGTGGTTGCACTTAGGTCTTCTAAACAGCAGCTACCAAACAGGAGTCAGCATAAATTTATTTGAGATACCAGGAGTTTCTGTGCAATTCCCATTTTCTCTTATGGCACATTTTCATAGATATATATGTTTGTACATGTGTCTGTGTGTGTGCGTCTGTGTGTCTCTGCATGTCTCTGTGTGTGTGTCTGTGTCCCTGTGTCTGTGTATGTGACTGTGTATGAGTCTCTGTGTGTGTGTGTCCCTGTGTCTGTGTGTTTGTGTGTGTCTGTGCCTCTCTATACACACACACTTTTTAAAAAAACATTTCAGGTAACATTTCTCCAGGCATCCATGGCAGGTAATTCTCTCTGGTAATTTGCTTTTGGATTGCTGACTTTCTGACAGATTCAGATGGGAACACTTTTGATGCATGACACAGAGAACTCTGACTTGCCAAAGCACAGAGAAGCTCAGCTTAGAGACAGCCCCGACCCAAGGCAGAGAACACAGACAAGAATTGCAAAGAAATGACAGCCAGCCCTCAGAAACCAAACTCCTCCACCAAACCTCCACTTGCTCCAGTGGCTTGTACAGGACATCTCTGCACTTTGGAACTGTGACAGGACATGCACAGGGAGCTGATGCTAGAGATGTTTTTCATTTTAATGTGAATACATACCAAAAAATATTCAGACTGGCATTTTTGCTTCTTAGAAAAGAAATTACCTCCAACTGATGCAGCAGAGCTTTTCCCTTTTTATTTATTTCTACCATCAGTGTAAATATGGCAACTTTAATATCCTGTTCCACCTGCTTTTGATTCTGATTGACTTCCAGGATTCTGTAAGGAGACAATACAGAAAATAATGTTCTTTAGCCCACAAACCCACTCTCTTAACAGTATCAAGAAGAACCCGAAACATCTGTGGCTGAGACTACAACATTTCTTGGTCATAGCCACCAATTACTGCATATATCATCACACACTTATAGCCAGGAAAATTACTGGGGGTGATACTGAGAAGTAGACTCAAAACAGGAATTGAACAGTTAAAGCTGAAAGCATAAAGAACAGCTTTACTAATAGCACTATTGCAGCTTAATTAGCAAAATAGCAAGGATTACATAGTACAGACAAGAAGCTTCACTGATTGTATTGTTTTGGCTTGCCTGGTGAAACGATGCACCTTATCTATAAGACAGTAGAACTAACTAGACTCAAACCTTGGCAGTAGGAGGAAAACTAAGACCATATAAGGTGTGGAATGAAGAAACAAAATGTACAAGATAGAGGCAAGGTCAGCAAGGCATGCAAAACTGTACAAAGGGGTAAATCGTTGCACAATAAGGGTGTCCAAACGGTACTGAGGAAGAGGAGGTGCTTCATCTTCATGACCACCGAAAGACCACCAGGACCATGGGACTGATGCCAGGAGGGAGGAGATGGAGGAGGAGTGTATGATAATTATTTCTGAGAACTAATTATAATAATAACCACCCATTCCTGGAAATAATGAATATGTATGAGCATTTAGTGCATATAAACTGTGAAGTTTTTGTCCCTGGTTGCACAAGTTTGGTGGAGCGATCCCCCTCGTGCCCAGTGCTGAATAAACAATACCTGCTACTCAGAGATACAAGTCTGTGAGTAGTTCTTTTCCAGCCTTTTCTCGGCATCAGGGGAAATAGAAAGAGCAAGTAAGAGTGACCTATGATAAAATTAACTAACTAGTGACAAATTCTAATGCCATGTTTGTAAAATTACTGACATCTGTCACTGATGAATATTAAATGCTCGTCGTAACTGAAACTCTTGATCTTTAGTTGTCTGGCACATTTCTGGAACAGTCCATGGCAATCAAAGTATAATTTCCATCTACGACAGAATGGCAGAAACCAAAGCAATAAACAGATTTTCTAATTCAGCTATTTCAGTAATAGTGCTCAAACAGCTCAGAACAGCAAAGCCTAATCTTGTACCACGAAAAGGTGCTGTGGAAACCTCCGGTGCTGAGAGGAAGGAAGTTGTCCTGGGTTGCAGTGTGAGGGTAGCCAATAGTAAGTATTCTATTGTCTCCACAAGCTGTTGGGGCAGTGATTGTTCTCCTACTCATCCCTGATGGCTCCCTCAGGCTGTCTCTGTTTAATGGGCTGTCAGGGACCCAGGCATGACCCATAGAATTACATAATCCCATTGGGAGATGCTTCACCCCAGGGGGGAGCCAAGCATTCCCACAGGGATATAAGCTGGGGTTTGGACCAGCACAGATTCCCTTTGCCTGCTGGATTCCCAGAGGACAAGAGGTGCCACTGGACCTTCGGGAGAGGACAGGATCTGCGGGATCACTGCTCCAACAGACCCATCACTCCAGGAGGGCTGCAGCCACCATTTAATCGGACTACTACTACACCCTGACTGACAGGGTGTCAGATTACTTTCTGACTCTGTCAGGGGTTTCTTTTTGTACTGTTTCATTTGTTGTTCTGTTTTTCCTATTAAATACTATTTCTGACTTGGAGTCTCTCACTGGTTTGCTTTCAAACCAGCATAGAAGAGTTCACGCTGCGCCATGTGCAATCTCCCTGGGTGCCACCGTCTCTGAGCTACGGAAGGAGCAGGTGACAAGGACCATTGCAAATCCCATTTTACATGTTCATTTTTCTCTCAGGTTTGTAGACTGAGACACTAAAGCCCCAAGCATAAAAGTATTACATAAAGCTTCAAATACGTCACAAGCATTATGAAAACACGAGTCACACAACCTTTCACTTTCTGAGAGGGATCTGCACTAAGAAATCAGTGTGCTGATGGTGAGGAAGCATGTAAGACTGTTAGTGCATAAGGTGTGTGGCTGCACTGAAGCAAGTGCTGCTAGCTAAGTCCACAGGCTGAGCAGAAGAGGTGCCTAGTACAAGCAAAGCACATTGAACAGGCAACAGCCACTAGAGCAAACTGGAGACTTTAGAATTTCTTCTTCTGGAAGAACAAAAGGAGAGGTATAAAATACATTAATTGAAACTTTTCGAGACATTACAGAGTAAGTAAAGTTTTCCCCTGTCAGTTTTAACTTCACAATCTGACACATACCTGTTTTGGATCTGTTTCCCTGTATATTTTATGTACTTAGTCTTCTCCATCAGTTTGGTGATTAGTGTCTCAATGATCACCTTCTGGTTCTGAAAAGCTTCTTCTATAAACTGGTACCTGCAGCAAAGAGCAGTGAATATTCACACAGGCAAAACGCATGATATACCTGCTAGAAAACAGAGTGCCTTACACAGTACTTTGTTCGTTGAAGGAAGATGCTGCTCAACTCCCAAATTTAACTGTCATATGTCAGCAAATGCTGCTATATTTTATTTACAGTAGATTTGATTTTACAGCCTATTTCCTGTACTATTAGAGGGGGGAAATTTATGATTTTCATAACTACGAAAGGACATTGTGTGATCACAGCCCAATTTCAGCAAAGGAAAGATTAATATTGTGGTATAGTCATCACTTTGAATGTGAAAGAGCAAGTAAGCTCTTACTTCATGCAAGACAAGGACATAGAAACAGAAGAAAAAGAGAGATTGCTGAGTCAGTAGAAGTCAGCAACATTTTAAATCAAGGAACTGAAATCTTCAACAATTGCAGGAAAAAAAAGAGGTGGCACATTCTAAAAGGGATATAAATCCTAAGGAAAGTAGAAGTCAAGAGGATGATTGCAGCTCTGCTGGAGCAAAATTTAGCCTGTTCCAAGGGGCAACAATGGCCAACACTTCTCCACCTCTCGATGTTCTCCTGATCAGGCAGGCAAGTTCTCTGGGTGGTGGCACCAGGTATGGTGAGCATGTTAATATTTAACCAGAGTCATGTCCCAGAGCACCACCACAGGCACCAAACAGCAAGAGTTTTGTCTTTTACTCAGAAATTGTATGTAATCCTGCTCTTTGGCTTCTGTGGCCAGCAAGAGATGACCAGAGAACAGCAGCCCAAAGACCTGAGTACTATGAACAGTGCTGTCACAGTACAGTACAGCCAGACTGAAGGTTTACTTTTCCTTTGGAAGGGCTCTCCACAGAAAAAAAATCCCCATTTGCTCCATTCTGAAACTGTTTGGGAATGTTCTGTTATGTAATCACCTTGTTGAAGGACAAATGGAGAAATTGCACATAAGTGCATAGTTGCATAACACAGCCCCTGTGCTTTCTGGGGACTCTGAACAGCTGCAGAGCAACAAATTCTGTTCAAAGAACTTGACAGCAAAGAAAGGTCTTGTGCTTAAGTCACCAGATGAACAACTAGAAGAATTAGGTTTTATTCTATACTAACACAGACTCATCAGTCACACTTTTCCGGACACAATCTCTCATTATTTGTGGGCTTCATTTCTGAGCAAAAAACTTTATATTGCACTTTTTCACATGACAGATTGAACTACAATCTACTTCAGGCTGTCTTTCTGTAAGTGAGGTGCATCCAACATATACTTTGCTTTGCTACCTGTGCTCCTTGTGTTCCAGTAACTGACAATCACGGCAGGTCAACTTGTCACAGGTTTCACAGTACAACTTCAACTGCTCCTTCTTGTGGTAAGGGCAAAACACAGGTCGCTGACTGGTCACACCAACTGCCTCTGTGGAATGAAGGAAGGGGTTGGTGCAGTCTCCTGAAATGATGAAATATTTGCCTTCCCGCATTTTTCCTTACCGTACTCCCCACCCAGATGCTACAAGTGTGTCTCAGGCCACCTAATGGAGAACAGCCATAAGTTCAAACCACAATGTCTCACTCTTGGACAAGCGCTGTCTCATGGAGGGCGTCTAGAGTCTATTTTACCACCATCTATGATGGCCCCACAGAACTATTTACAAAAGGAGCAGCCAGTGCTGTTGCAGCTGCAAAAGGCAATGTACAACCAGCAAGTTCATTTCTTCAACAGAAACAAGGAGATGGCTGATGTGATTTGTGCTCTGCCTTCTTTCTCAGCTGAACTGGTGAAAGGAGGCTTGAGGATATCAAGACACAGACATTCAAAAGTGAAAAACATACAGAATATAATGACCAGGACTTACTAACCTCCCTACAGGACCTCATTCTAAATGAGTGAGAGGTCTCACTTCAGTTTCTAGTGAGCAAAGACCCTAGGAAACACTGAAACCTGTTTTTCAAACAATTTAACTGACAAAGCCTAATTTCCTAGGAGTTAGGTTGGACACAGAGCTCATGAGGATTATTTAGCCTGTAATGGAAACTGGCTTCCCACTGAGCCCATCCGCCACTGCAGATCAGTCAGGTCTCTTTTCCATATCCATTCATCCACTTGTTTTCAAGAAATCTGGGAGAAGTTATTTTCACATTTGTATTCTTCAGCCAAAATTCTCTGCAACTCAACCCCAGAACTCCTCTCAAAGAGGCCTGAAGGCACTGAGACGGTTCCTACCACCAAGTCATGGTCTGTCTAACAGTCTGTCAGCCACTTCTACCCACTACTTCTGTCCTTTCCTGAAAGTACACTCACTTAGGATTAACCACATGTGAAAGTGGACACAGAATGCAGTGTACATCTCCACAGTACCATGGTGGAACCCTTTGAGCAACAGGTCACAGAAGTGAAAGCCTACTTTATATGAAGAATTTACACGACTAGACAGTGTGGAATGAAAATAAATATCTATTATAATACATATAATTAAATAGTACATAATAATCTATAAAAATCAGATTAAAATTTATATATTTACAACAAAAATCCTGCAAGTCCAATGGACGTATCAGAACTGGCAGAGTGTTTGCCAGCATTCTATGATGTTTACTATTGACCTTCTATGTCACTAAAAGACAAGACACAATGGGCAGAAACTGAAACAGGAAGTTCTCAATGAATAGAGTACAACCTTTATACCACAGGATACTCAAAAGAGTTCTCAGAGAGGCTGCACCACATTCATCCCTGTTGAGTCTCAAGGCCCCAACGGATATAGCCCTGAGCGATGTGATCTGCTGTCAGAGCTGACTGCTCCAAGCAGGAGGCTGGACTAGATGATGCCCTGAAGTCCCTTCCAACCTGAATTGTCACAAATCCTACTGCAGGAAAAACACCCCAATTCATAAAAGACTTTCCTCTCATTCCTAGGCAAATTATTTCAAACTTAAACGATACTTAGACAAACCATGAATTCTGGCAGGTTTTATTGCTAACAGGGCATGATTATTATCAGAATGCTGAAAAAACATAATCTCTTAGTGCTCCTTTCGCTGCAGCATACACAATGAAGTTCATAGAAACCATATGTTAGACCTCTAGAAAAGCCAGAGGAGCCAAATGCCTAAAGAATTATTTTCTGCAGTTGATCTCTAGAGTCTAAACAACAATTCATAATCATTCCAGGTGAAAGATAAAATTTATGTGTATTTATTGGTTTAAAATACGTTGCATTAAAAAAAAACATAGGAAAAAACCAACCTAAGCAACCTGCAGGGTTTCTAACAGCCTATCCTATATATATATATATATACACACACAGTCTATCTGGCAGAAAACAACTGACAGACAAACAGCTCCCACAGACTCAGTGTGATAGAGTCCCCCTATTCTGTAACTATGTTCTAATGCTTCTACAGCTTAAAATAAAGTTTTCTCTTTTATTGGCTGGATCAATGAAGAGATCCACTTAGATGTAGAGCAGACAAAGATATGGTAGGATTTGTTCAAATGATTGCAGCCTTTAGCAACAAAAATTGAAAGAAGTGACAGGGAACCAGGAAACTATCAAAGCATCCAGAAGAACATGGTCCCACTAATTCATATGCACCAAAGGGTTACATCATCATGAATATGTCATAGAATCATCAAGGCTGAAGGAGACCTCTAACATCATCACGTCCAACCATTAACCTGTCACTGCTGTAACTCCTAAAACCTAACCCATATCCTCCAGTGCCGGAACCAGATGTCACCTAAACACCTCCGGGGGTGGTGACTCCACCACCTCACTGGGCAAACCTATTCCAATGTCCTTTTACATTTACTACGACTCAGGATGACGATTTTTGAAGTTTAACACTTGAAAAAGAAATGTGGTGGTTCAATGAAGTTTTGCAATGCAGACACAACATGCCTTGCGAAAGTTTAAATCCAGTGTGTTACCTGGAGATACTTCCTCCTTCTGCCTCACAGTATGATCCTTTGTGAATTTGACCCTCTGGTGAGCTCTGATGCAGGTCTTGCACAACCACTCTACACATTCCACACAAAACCCATGAGCTTCTGCATTGTCTTCACAGCTTGTGCAGACCTGACAAGAGGAAGGAAAGGCAGCTCTTAAAACACATTTGGAATATACATACAAGCTGTTGTTCATCCATCATTTTACAGTTTTCTGAAAACAGCGAAATGAGAACACAGAACTGCCTGAGGTGCAGGAACACTATAAATAACTGCATAAAAGTAATTGAATGTGACTTTTCAAATGAAAGAGGGCATTTTGTCAGTGTTACTCTAAAATCTTTACCTTCACATGATGAAAGCCAAACCACTACTTTCTGCCTGTCCCTGCACGTGTAGAAGCCATAGAATGTTTACTGTATACAAGATGCTGCTTTGAAATACTTACTAATGACAGAACATGATCATCAGCACTGCTCTGACTTTAGAAGCCTCCCTCAGTTAGAACCATAGAACCATCAAGGCTGGAGGAGACCTCTAAGATCATCGAGCCCAACCATTAACCTGCCACTGCTGGAACCCCTAAATCCTAAACCAGATCCTCCAGTGCCACATCCAGACACCTCTTCAACCCCTCCAGGGATGGTGACTCCACCACCTCCCTGGGCAATCTATTCCAGGGCCTCAACACCCTCACAGGGAAAACATTTCTCCTCACATCCAATCTGACTCTGCCCTGGCTCAGCTCAAGGCCATTCCCTCTAG
>NW_008690613.1:548-12331 GCF_000695815.1 Acanthisitta chloris | reverse complement strand
AACTCCCTCAGCCCTTCCCCATGTGCTCTAGCCCTTTGCTGCCCTCGTTGCCCTTGGCTGCACTCTCTCCAGTGCCTCAATGTACTTTGGATAGAGAGGGGCCCAAAGCTGAATACAAGCACCTTTAACTTTAGTTTTAGTCACGTGGTTAGAGTTTCAGGAAGCACACACAGTTCTGAACAACAGGGTCCCTCTCAAGAACCTCAGCAACACCACTTAAAGACAGCACTCCAGTTAAGCTTATCAGTAATGTTAACCTAGAACAGATTTGCAACCAACACAAAATATTTTCAAACTGTGGCCTGTTAATTCCTAGGGCTCTTTGGATTACACTCAAGAGAATTAGAAAAAAAAAATTAAGGAAAATAAACATGATAGCAGACCCAAAGCTCTCTGCACAGAGTCATTATATACACAAGAGAAGACTCCTGTGAAACTGCAATTCAAACAGTAAGTTGAAAATTTTGAATGATGGGCAACACCATTTCATATGTCCATGATATTACTTTGATTTTCACTCCTCCTTTACGATGCCTCTGCAGTCCCTACCTTCAAGGGGGGTTTGGTAGTAAAAAAACTAACATGCTCATGCAGACACTTGTTTAGGTAACTACCATCCACTTCTGCCAACATCTAGCACTGCTGAAAACCAAAGCCTCAAGGAAGCTGAAGATTGCTATATCCTACAGATCACAGCGACAGAATTTTGCTAACAGCAACAACAAGGAGAAAATTTCAAGATTATAGTTTTCTTTTCAGTTTGATTAAAAAACCCCACAACCAAGCAACTTCTGCACTCACACAAGGTAAATATAGATTAAGTTGAAGAGGAAGCAAATATTTACATCCCGTGCAGGCAGAAACATACATGCACAACTGTGTCCCAGTTTTCCCTTCAAGAAAAAGAGGAAAATCAGCACTAAACTTGCCTTAGGCCACATAGCAAGTTACTGACAGAACTGAAATTTGAACACAGGAGTTCCAGATTCCCAATGCTGTGCTCATTCCTTTGGATCATGTTGCCTCTCAAAGCAAATATCTTCTGAGAAATGAAGCTACAACACAAGGGTTGTTGACCCCTCTGGTTGCCACTTGGAGTTTGAAGCAGTTTCTTTTCATTAAAGGTGACCTGCAAAGGAGAAAAAATGGGCTTGTGCCCCTTTTTCTATTTCTTCACAAGAAAAGAGGCCTGAAAGTTTTACTTTTTAAAATAATCTCAAAAATTTTGTTTTCTTCTCCTTGGTTTTTCTTCCTCCTCTTAATAATAAAAACTCTTAGTCCCATCCAGACTAGGGCGAAATACCAAGATCAGAACATCATAAAAAAAGTCAGTGGCTGGCACACTGCAGTACTCTGCAATTCAGTATGAGAACAGTGCTGCTGACACACTGATGTTCTGGTGGTTGCGAAGTGGTGCCTACCCAAAGTCAAGGACTTTTCAGCCCCTCATGCTCTGCCAGTGAAGGAGCATGGCCAGGACAGCTGACCCCAGTTTGCCAAGGGATGCTCCACACCATGGAACATCACAGCAGACCAGCCGTGGGGAGTTGGCTGGGAAGGACTGATCGCTGCTTGGGGATGGGCTGGGCCGTCAGTGAGCAGTGGCATTGGCATCACTGCTCTGTCCTGGACTCTATTCCTCTCCCTCCTTTTCATCACTACTATTATATCATCATTATTTAATATTGTTTTATTTCAATTATTAAACTGCTCTGAGCTCATCCCACAAATTTTAAGTTTTTGCCCCAGTTCTCCTCCTGCACTGGAGGGAGGAACACAGAGCAAGCAGCAGTGTGGTACTTAGTTGCTGCCTGGGGTTAAATCATGACATTTGCTGTGAACCCTTCATTTCAATCACGTTTAGCAAAAATGAAAGGGAAGTATTCTTAAGGACTCAGCACAGCCCCCTGAAAAGAGACAATGGGAACAACCCAGTATCACTGAGGCAGTACTTCCACATCCCATTTCCTCAGGCAGAAACTCCCATGAAAGTCCTTCCTTTCTCACCTGTCAGCTGTCTCCTCCTTAGGTGTGCCAACGCAACCCTCTTGCAAACCACAGTGTAAAACAGAACTGATTACATCACTGTGGCCCAGGGCTCAGTCACACCAGCACTGCTGACTAGGCAGTGAACTACTGTGGGATGAGAAAGCTTTGTACTCAGTCTCCTTGCCAGAGAGGTATGGCTGTGCCATGCCCCTGACACCCAGAGGTGTTTCTGCAAATCAGTCTGGAGAATAAGAGATGGATATTTGGTTTTCTAGAGTAAAAAGACCAACAATGGAAACAAAATAAGCAAACAAAAAAAAAAAAACAAAAAAAAAAAAAAAAAAAAAAAAAAAAAAACCAACCCCAAAAGTCTTTCAGACATTCTTTAAGTCGAAGAAGCAAAACAAAGACAAGAAAAAAGGCAAAGAAGGTAGTAACCCAATTGAAAACAAAATCAAACAAAAAAACCACAAGAGCCTTTCCAGGTCACCTTTAGCAAAATTTGGTAGATGAACTTGCTACATGGCAGGGCATTTAGGTAAGCTCAAAGACTTGCTGAAGCTATTAATTCCTTGCAGATTTCAAGAACTTTGTCTATTGCCTTGTTTCAATATACTTTTTCCAGCTGGTCTGACCTGCTATATGCAGAATGAGATGAAGATTTTAATTCAATAACCAATAATCAGATACTGCCAAATGAATCAAAACTCTTCCTTTGTAGTCCCAAAAATAGACATACCAACTCTATCCTCTTCACAGCCATCAAGTGGAAGCAAGACAGATTTCTAAAGCTTTTCATAGACATCCTAACTCGAGCTGTCAAAACAGCTAGGCCTTCTAGGTAGGGACCAGATTTGCTTCTATCCAGTTCTGATTCGAAACATGCATTTTCAGATGCAGGTTGGATTTTGCTAGAACTCCTAGTTCTTAGAATAAGTCATACAGCTAAAGTACATAAAAGTGCAATTACTGCAAATATTTGTTATGCTCTTACAACACCTAAAATCACTCTCACTTTTGTGACTCACACAGCAGTGTTTCAGAGATTTCAAAGACAACTCTCCCTAGGTAACCTGGAAGCCTTTATTCTGCTCAGACAGATATGTAATTGCATTTAATTCAATTACTAGTTCTACAATTTGTAACCCCAGGACGTGTTCCTTCAGCCCTCAGACAAATTCAACGAACGCTGACATTACTCAGCATGCTGCAGGGAAGTACAGTTTTAAGTAAATAAAAAGCTTTTACACCAGAAAACAGATTTACATGCAAGAGTTGAAGTAACAGTGATAACAGGAATCGAATAGTTAAGGCTAAGAGTAGGTAGAAGATAGTTAAATAGAGAGCACCTGAATAAACAGAAGGTAAGAGGTTGAGCAATAAGGCATTATTTTAGTTTACTAAGCATGAAAAGTGTAGAACTTAGGGTATTATTTTAGCTTATACAGCGTAAACATAATGTATTTACAAGGAAGTAAAATTAGATGTAAGTGGACTCAGGACCTGGCACCCGAAAAGCAAGACCAAAGAGCGTGTGCTGAACTCAAAGGTGAAAAGTTCAATCTGATGAAGACTATCAGCCTTCCACCTGACGACACCTGGATGATTCTTTTCTTGGAAATAATGAATATGTATGAGCTTTTAGTGTATATAAACTAGAGAAGTGTTCTCTTCAGTGCACAAGTTTGGTGGAACAATTCCCCTTGAGCGCAGCGCTGAATAAGCAAACACCTGCTACTCAAGAGATACAAGTCTGTGAGCAGTTCTTTTTCAGGTTTTCTTGGCATCAAGAGGACCTGCCTTCGCAGCTACTGCAGGAAATAATGAATATGTATGAGCTTTTAGTGTATATAAACTAGAGAAGTGTTCTCTTCAGTGCACAAGTTTGGTGGAACAATTCCCCTTGAGCGCAGCGCTGAATAAGCAAACACCTGCTACTCAAGAGATACAAGTCTGTGAGCAGTTCTTTTTCAGGTTTTCTTGGCATCAAGAGGACCTGCCTTCGCAGCTACTGCAGTCAAACTAACCACTCGTCCAACTAAACACCCTTTGAGTGTTAAAGAGATTAAATAATCCAACAAACGTTTCAAAGGAACTCATCGGATCCAAACCCACTGATGTTAATAGCTATATAACTATCCCTTGGCACACACAAAATCACCAGAGACAGCAATGACTTTTGGGGCATCCCTGGCTACAGGAAGCCCTAAACACGATCCAAGTGCTGATACCTCAGAATACATGAACACATCCTTCTCCCCCTCCATGAACAGCTGCCTTGCTTCAGAGCACAACAGAGCCATCAAGTGATTCACCTGAGCCTGTCACTCCTTGCCCTAAATCAGTGCCTTTCAAAGATGTTTTAGCTGCAGGTATGGATTTTATAAGCTGTTTAAACATATTAGTTCTTCTTTGGAAAAATACATAGTGGCTCCTCTGGCACCACACAAAACTTGAGAAACTTATTGTCCTAATTAATCACCTCATCATGCCAGTCAGACTCGCTCTCCTAGTATCTGGATCTAGTATAAGGTCTCAGCTCGTACCTTGTTTTGTCACTACATCCCCAGTAGCTCACACACAGCCCAGCTGGTCTCCATTCCTAATGCAATATTGAAAACTCTCAGGTCAGGAACTGGTTAAAAGATACAGAAAGTTATTCTTATTACCAAAAGTGTTTTTACCCACATTCTCTTTTGGATACAGAAAGTATCTAAAGGATATTAGGACCTAAACTAAAATGCACTAGAGGCTCAGTATGCTCCAGCAACATCCACGTTATCACTGTGATCTCTCCTGCATCAATCTCACACCGCTAAATTTACTTCTATGGCTTTTGCACACACGTTAAACTATTTCTGCCTTTAACGTTCCTGCCTTTCCTTCACTTGTCTTACCCCTTAGTACCATTCAAATCCAGTACTTGCTTCAGTACCATCTCTTGGGTCTGAAGTTCCTTTCTGCTCACTGTTATAAATGAAATATAATTCATTTTGATCTTCAAACTTCTCTTTAGGAGCTGATAATTTTGCCAAGTCTTTCAATAAATCACAATGTGAAAAGTATTATAAAGCATCTGCTCTCTCAAAGTATTTATGCCCTAGATGCCTACAACCTAAAATGATTACTGTCAAGATGACAACTGCACTTCCTGTTAGTTTCTTTTGTTCTGCAAAGCTTCTTATGCTAATAACCAGCACAAAATCTTTAGTGTTAGCCAGGAAAGCCCTTGTGGAGCATATAACAGAGTTCTATACTTTCTTCATGCTCACTTCTTTCGCCCTAGAAGTTTCAGTAGTACAAACTAGAAGGCACAGCTGTGTAAGTAAGGTACCGAACAGCCACCCGCAGGCTCAGTTAAGATAAATGTGGGTTTAGATAGATGGGTAGTGCCCCAATGGGTTCCCTCTATTTTCCTTACCCCACAGTGCCAAATGACTCCCTGACATGCCATTAACTCCTACAGCTTCAATCCAATATGCTAAAAGCTATTTTAGTATCAGTACCACTGTAAATCTGAAAACAACCAAACGTGTACTTTGAAATAGATCTTTTGCAGGTTCCCTCGAAGGGAAGTGAACCAGTCCTTGCTGACGACACACATACACAGGCAAGTCATAGGTACAGACCAGTGGTTCCAAGCCACAACGTCACTCACACAGAACTCATTTCTTACACATCCTGATAAAGCTGCCAAAAACAAACTAACCATCTCAGTAGAAAAAGTCTATAAAATAGCTAAAGTTTTCAATAGAATTTGGATGAACTCTGATCTAATATTTCCTGCAAGTGTCACTGTCTTTTCCACCCACATTCCTCTGATCTGTTGCTTATCTTGCTAACGGCAACTTTTCTTTCTCTTGTCTTTCTTCCTTCAAAGCAAAACAAGACAGGCCAATTAGAAGGACGTATCATCTTTAAACCTCATAATATTCCCCTTGAAGAGGACACTAATCTGTTTAACTATTATTGATTTAACCTTGCTGTTCTACAACAGAGATGGTTACAGAACGCTGCAGCTTTTTTTATGTCAAGGTACAAAACACTTTATTCTCAGACCAAAATAAATCTATTCAAACAAAGAAAACTGCACATGATTAACTTCCACGAGGCAAGGTACATGCTCACGTAGCAGCATCAACAAACATCTAGCTCCATTTTTTTGATGATAAGTCAGTGGAAAAGCACATAAATGTTCTGTTCTGCTGGTTCAGCGGGGGTTGCAGAAAGGGTGCTGAGTCTAGCAAGGGAGCTTAGCTGAGGAACAGACTTGCTCTCTAACCGCAAGGGACAAACTGATACACAATGGAAGAGTAAGACAGAAGGCTGAGAAGGGATAGTAAGGATATACTTTCAAGAATCTCCCCAACATCTGCTCACACCACTCAAGAAA
Organism: Acanthisitta chloris; assembly: GCF_000695815.1. Classification (NCBI taxonomy): domain Eukaryota; kingdom Metazoa; phylum Chordata; class Aves; order Passeriformes; family Acanthisittidae; genus Acanthisitta; species Acanthisitta chloris. The sequence continues at coordinate 5,949 of NW_008690613.1, read as the reverse complement.
TGGAATTCCCCGCTTAACTTTGACAGAAATCTGACAAAAATTGGGAGGGGAGGAGAGGTCTGGGGGGAGGACATGAAAAAATAAAATTGTCACTGTGTACTAGGTTACAATGTAGGGGATAACCTGTGGTATGTGTTCTGTTGTTGTCTCCACAAGCAGTTGCGACAGGTGGGGGCAGTGGTAGTTATCTCCTATTCATCCCTGATGGCTCCCTCAGGGGCTGTCTCTGTTTAATGGGCTGTCTGGGACCTATGCATGACCCATAGAATTACATTGTCCCATTGGGAGATGCTTCACCCCAAGGGGGCAAGCCAAGCATTCCCACATGGGGGTGGGGAGCCAAGCATTCCCACAGGGATATAAGCTGGGGTTTGGACCAGCACAGATTCCCTTTGCCTGCTGGATTCCCAGAGGACAAGAGCTGCCACTGGACCTTCGGGAGAGGACAGGATCTGCGGGATCACTGCTCCAACAGACCCATCACTCCAGGAGGGCTGCAGCCACCATTTAATCGGACTACTACTACACCCTGACTGACAGGGTGTCAGATTACTTTCTGACTCTGTCAGGGGTTTCTTTTTGTACTGTTTCATTTGTTGTTTTGTTTTTCCTATTAAACTGTATTTCTGACTTGGAGCCTCTCACTGGTTTGCTTTCAAACCAGCACACACTGTCCCCAGGAAAAGAAAGAATTCCACTTCTATCACCACTGCTGGCAGTGATATCTTAGAGGACTCATTACATAACTAAGCAGAGAACATGGCACAGGCCCAATTAAAAAACCCTAACATTCAGGACTTCTAGATAACAAAGTTATGACTAAACCTTCACCAGGCAGTCTTACTGGTAGAGTATTGAGAGATTTTGTGTAATGCTCACAACCATCACCAAACCTCAAGGTATTACCCTCTGACACCCAGAGGGATAAATATAAATCCAAATCAACACCTCTCCCTCCCCAAACCCTCAAAAAAATGCAATTCAAACTGTCCTGCACTGCAAGGACACTGCCTGTCCTTCCAGAGCCTCACAACTCAATTTCAGTTTCTGGTAAGGTCTATGACTTCTCAGAAATCCAGTTTCAAAATTCCTTATAAACTGAACATAGTTTAATGGTTCTCAAGGTGTCAGTTTACTTCCTCAGAGATGGTGACAACGCTTACACCTGCAAGAGTCAGCTAGCTGCTCCCACAGCCCTGACTGGGCACTGCCACCTCCCCAGAGACACATCTGCTCATGGACATGAGCGCTTCAGCCCAGCCTTCAAACCAGCAGACCGCACAACAAATGACCTCTAAGCCACTGCCCCAAAAACAAATGGATCAAGAGCCAATGAAACAGGTCACTGAAACAGGAATGTGAAAGAGGCATTTTCAAAATACAAGGAGACCACCATCCATTCGGGGCTGCGTCGGAAAGCAAGCCATGGTGACACAGCAACCTTTTAATGTTCTTGTTGTGAGGACTGCAGTAACACATAGAGGCTGGATTATTCACACCAAGGGCCTAGAGTTCAATAAAAGTTTATGAGTAAAGAGAGACATGAGATAGTCTCTTAGAGGCTAAAAATGAAGACATGCAGTATTTTGATAACAAACTGTGGTCCTACACAAACGTAACCATTCATTTGGTACTGCTTCCACACTAGTAGTTTACTCCTGAAAAAAACTCCAATATTACTATTTTTCCAATAAGCAGCTTTTATGAGATGGCTATTACTTGATTACAGAAGGAAGAAGAGGCAGTCTACACAAGAAAAACAAACAAGAAACCCTTACAACACACCATCTCCCCCAATTGGAATTGAGCATCCTTCATGGCACCTGGAGTCCATGTCATGTTCTGTCAGTACTGAGCTTAGAAACTTGTAGTCAGTTCAAACAGTGGATTCTGTTTTACACTGAGATCTCTTGATGCAGTGTTGTTTGGGTCTCTGCATCAAAGAATGCTTCAAGCACACTGTCCAAAGTAAAGAAATTCCCATTCTAAGATCTATTCCTCACTTTTATCTCTTGCTATTGTGATGTAGTTTTACACCAACAATCAAAACCAGTTTAGAATAAGATAATCACCTTCTTCACATGCATTTTCACTTAACTGATTTTCTCAAGTAGCTACTCATGTGTTGTCTAAGTACTTGAAGCTTTTCCTGCACATGAAGAGCAAAAAGGCCACACAGCAAGAAGCCAAGGATATACATACACATCCAAAAGGTGTTAACTTGATTACATGGTAATGCACTTACCTGATTTGATTTCTCTACTGTGCTACTGGGAACCTCTGTGGTATCCTTCACAAAAAAGTTATCTATGATGTGTGTCTCTGCACATTCCTGAACACAAATTGGACAGCGGATAACACCGACTGGGGGAAAAAAATAAACATCTGATTATGCTTACACAAACTCAGATATATTAAACAACTTCAAAGACAACTTGCAAGGATAAATACTTTTGAAAGGATGCTTTAATACTTTCCTGTCAATACTGTGTGAGCAAAAAGAAGCTAATTCTCATTTATCACTGAAGTAACCTTTACCTGTTCTTCCCTGGTGACATATTCTTTGGGCAAGGTCAAACACCTTTTGGTCTCAATCCTATTAAGAACTTGCTTCTTATAAAAAACTAATTCCTTTATTCTAAAGGGAATGTATTCCCATAGAAGATTTGTTGCCATAGAACAGATTGAACACTTCTTGTGTGGAATATTAGTCAGTGACAGTGAGTGAGTGGTGTTACACACACACATACACGCCAGCAGGGTAACACAACTGACTTCAACCATGTCACATGAGAAACTGAAATGTAACACACTCAAAATTAGTGAGGTGGGTTGTAGAGAGGAAGAACAGACCTGTACTGATATTGTGACTGCCTTCACATTAAGCAATGGAAAGCAAGAAAGACATAGGAATAAATATGCAAGGTCCTCTCCCTCCTCTCCTCTGCAAGACACACTGGAGTACAATTCTACGACAGTAACGTACTAGGCTCCATGCTGAAGAAAGAGCTGAGAACCAAAGGGTTAAAGCATTAGTTTTCTCAAGAGAATGTAAAGGACAAAGTCAAGTCCAAAACTTGGGGTTCAGCTGAGAGTAGACTAGACTGAAATGGAAAAGACCTATATAGACATTTTAAAGCAGACACCTTCTCTAGCTGCAGAAAATACAGTGTCTTATTAGCACTGAGGCTTGTTTTTATCACCCAGGAAAAATCTCTGAAGTGCCAGGCACTAACATCTTGCCTTAAGAAAATTACCACAGTCATTACAACCAAAAAACAGAAAGGAATTGAAACTAAGTTAGGTTGAAATAATCACTTAGGTCATGGAAGTCATCATGAAAAAAAGCCTACAGTAGACTAGTCATTCAAGTCCACACTGAGAGAGATTCCAGACCTACAGCTTCCATCTGACAGCAGGCATGGATTTGGGGCCTTAAAGAACACCAGAGGCACCACTCAGTGCCATGAATTTCACACCAGTGTATTAATTCAACACTTCCATTCTTAAGTAAACTAGCATGGGCTTAATTCCATTCCTGTTTCACTTTTACAATAAAATGTAGAAGTACAGAAACTATTAAATATTTCACTTTCTACAGAAGAAATTCATTCCATACTGTCAGTGCTCCACACAAGATTTAGGTTAACTGTTTTGTAACATTCTTCCAATACATGCTGGAGATTTAACTGGCAGCTCACTACAAAGCAGTGCTCTAATAAAAGTCCACAGGTTTTGCTAAAGTGGTTCTTCATTCTGGAAATTCAGCCAGCAGTTCTCTACTTGTTATCATGGCATTCCTCTTTCACCTGAACTCTATGATGTTAAGCCTAGTTTGACTCTAAGTGCCACTTTACCCATTTGTGCAGCTTCCTTTGATATATAAATTATAGATTTTGGCTACAACTTTTGTAACGTTTTTTATCAGGAAGGTTAATTAAGAAATCCCATTCTGGTATGTTAGGCAGCTAACAGAGCTCAGAGTACCAAATTTCTCTCTTTATTCAGCAAATCACTTTACCACAGTGAAGTGTCAACACGTCTCGCAACACTCCAGCTACACACCTGACGAAAAAGACTATTTTTTACATTTTTCAACAGTAGCAACAACGAACCACCCCTGCTCCCCAGCTGTTCATTCTTGACCCTGACAAAGCACTGTGCTCTGGGCCAGCACAGGAGACTGAGTTGGTCTTTGCATGGGTATAGAAACAGAAAGAGCCTGGCAAACCGATTCTGATGTGAATGTACTTTTCCTGCTGTCCCAAGCTTCACCTTTACCCCATTCTGCATCACCGACCAAATGCACTACTGCCTAACATGAGAAGCAGCATGAGGATGGGCAGGGGACACCACCACCACTGAAGATTAAACATGGAACCACTGAAATAGATCAGCAGCGTTAAGCTGAGTTTATAAACGAGCTTGAATTGAAAGCACAGAGAGCAAGGAAGGGGAGAAATTAAGAACATGCTAATATACACCAAAAGTTTCGTTTGCATTTTCACCAACAACACTGCCAAGTACCTGTTCAAGAGATCACTTACAAATTCTAGACTGAGGTGGTGTCACCGAAATCGGGAACCAAACCCCTTAGCACCGGGGTAGCATTAAGAACAGGCACTATTTGTCCAGTGTCAGGTGCACGGGGGAAGCTCCTCTAAGCTGCATCCCAACTAGCCAAACTTTTACTATTTATACATGTCAGGAAACAAAGAAATTAGTGCTCATCGGATGCAAGTTACCTAACTGTTATTACTTAGTACTCTATCCTCTACTGGTTAGCGATTCTCTCACTTATGCTAATTAGCCGCTTTTGAGTCGGTGGCTTCTTGGGGGTTTTGGTGGTCTCTGGTGGTCCCTTGTGGTTGTTGAAAAGATGTCCATTAGTGCCCTCTCCAAGAACTCATGAAATTTTTTCTAGAATTTCTTATGCTGCCTAGTCTTAAGTCAGGGTTTTCTTCTGCCACTGTGTGAGGGCAAGTTTGCTTTTGTTATAAACCTGGATTGATGACTGCTACACAGATCAGTTTTAAACCATGTCTAGTCAACCTCAGGATGGTGGATTTAAGTGAAACACCTCGAGTATCAGGGGTTTTTTTGCCAAAGTACTTCTATAAGATTCTGTGCTGGTTTGAAAGCAAAGTGGTGAGAGACTCTGAGTCAGAAGTACAATTTAATATGAAACACAAACAAAACAACAACAAATATAACAGTACGAATTAACAACCCAAAAGAAAGAAAGAAAGAAACCGCTGACAGTCAGCAAGCAACTGCTAGGAAAGTTCCGCGTGGGGAAGCAAGCGGCCGACTCAGGGTGAGTGATAAAGCAAACTCCAACTTGATCGTAAGCTCAGTCCTTCTCTTATAGGGTACACACTAAATGTGCCTATTCCTTACT